>NC_090727.1:23361361-23366361 GCF_036898095.1 Palaemon carinicauda | reverse complement strand
TTAACAAAATCGCTGGAACTCCATCTGGTCCGGCTGCCGATCCATTTTTAATTTCGTTTATAGCCGTGACAATATCTGCTTCATTAATATCTATATCCGTTGGATATTCAACATTTTCTTCTCTCATTTCTGTTTCATTATTCTCATTCGCAATTCTTGGCGTGAGCTCACTCTTATATTTTTCTGCTAATATGTTGCATATTTCCTTTTTTTCATGTCGTTAGCCGTCCTTCAATTCTTAGAGGGCCTATTTCTATTCTCCTTTTATTCATCTTTTTTTGCATAGGAGTAAAGTACTTTGGGGTTTCTTTTTATATTTTGAAGTGTCCTTTCTTCTAAGTCCCTTTTTTCATTTTCTTTCGACTGTATAATCTTTTGTTCTGCATTTTCTATCTTACATTTTATTTCCCTCATTTTCCACACATTTTTTTCTTTGCAAATTTTTCTTCCACTTTCTAATTTTCTGAAATAAGATCCTTCTGTCTCTTGGTATGCATGTCTTTTGTTTATTGTTTTTTTCGGTACATATTTTTCAACAATTTTCTCCAGTATTTTGTACAGTATGTCCGTATTTACCTGTATATTATCACTTACAAATACATTTTTCCATTCTTTATTGAGTTCTTCATTTATTTCTGACCATTTATATTCTTACTATAAAAATTATATTTTCCATATCCTTCCCAAAGTTTTGTGCTTTGATTAATTCTGCGATCACTTGCTTTGGAATGGACTATCAATTCTATGACATTGTGGTCTAAAATTCCCGTGTTATACACTATTATTTCTTTAACATAATTCACCTCATTCACAAATACTAGATCTAGGACATTTTCCTTTCTTGTTGGAATGTAGAGAGAGAGAGAGAGAGAGAGAGAGAGAGAGAGAGAGAGAGAGAGAGAGAGAGAGAGAGAGATTTTAACTAGTGTTTGGTACACGATCTCAATTTCAGGTGTTTCTCGGGGAATGGGCTTTTAACATGTAAATATTTGACAACAAATTCTTTTCAGTATTTGAATATATTAGCGGGTTTTCTATAGAAATGGTGAGGTGCTTAAAAGGATCACGAGAAGAGACGGTAATAACTTTTACTAATGAGGCCGGACCTTTACGTTTCTATGGGCTAGAAAAAGAGGACGGCGTAGATGATACACTTTTTGAAATACATAAATATTGAATATCAAAACCATAAGGCTTAGTTTAGCCTAAGAAAAAGGATAAATGTATTCAGCTTATGAATATATATTGTATATTATGTGTAACTAATACTGTAATGCCATCCGTGTAGAAACCTCAGGAATATGTATGTAATCGAGGAATAGGTTTCCTTAAAGCAATTGGGTGTTACAGACTGTCTATACCTGCCGCACGCTCCCCCCCCCCCCTCTTGCTAAGCGAAGATTGTAATTGGAAAAGAGCAACTATTCGTGTTGCTATTCATTTCACTGTGTCGAAGGCACTCGCAAGTACTAATTCGGGTTATTTTTATTGTAGAAGTTAATTAAACTCTTAAAGAAAACGAAAATGTATGTTAAATGATGAAAACGTTTGAGAACTTTGAGAAAACTATGACTACAGTATTACTCAGATAGTCAAAGTCAATGATTTTACACGATTTCGAATACACTATGATTCACTTATCTTCAATAGCCCGTAAATATAGGAGAAATTGATCAGAACCGTGTGCTGTAATAGATGTTATATATTATGAATATAGTAGTCCACGTGTCTAAATAACACACTTAATGCTTAGAAAACATTCGCCTTATCTAGGGAGGCAGAATGATCACTAAAATAGCCAGTGACTGTAATTGGCGGGAATTTCAAACGCATTTGTTAACCGAGCTAACACTGAATAAAGAGAAGCAGCTGTAAGCTTAGTAACCATTCCCCGATATACTATACATACACTGAAGTATAAAGGAGTAACTATAATAATGGAGGATTGCTTACAAAACGCAAAACAAATGCGACGGATCACGAGCCAGACATGAATCGCCGTAATTAAGATCTGAAATTATCTTTGTGAGCAATATAACAAGGAATCCGAAGATGACATTGTAAAGAGGACTGCTCCTGTAACAGGAATATCTGTTCGTTCCCTCCATTCAGCGGATAAATCAACAACAAAAGCGTGGAGAGATGCACTCCCCCATGGCCCCTAGGTCAAGGAAGTCAACAGAAATGGGAGCCTTGGATGATTTTGATAAGGACTGTGTACGTCGGGACATAATGGCTTTCTACTAAAGAGAGGAAATCCCTATGATAGAAAAACTGCAGGATAAGGTGATGAAGCCACCTTAGAATTTCCCTTCTCAAACTTGTTAAGGAACTCGGCTTTCGTTGTAAAAAATGAAAGCGATAGGAAGCTCTTGAAGGAAAGGAACGATATTGTTCTTGCAAGAAATAAACATCTAAGGCTTATTGATGAGAACCGAAAATCCTATTCTCCACGACCGGAAATATATCTAGATGAGACATGGGTTAATCAAAATGAGTGTGTGGACAAATGTTGGACTCTACCCGATCGAATTGTTGGTCCACGTGGGAAAACGGGTAAAGGAGCTAGATTTATCATAGAGTATGCGGGGGGGGGGGGGGGGGAGGAGATGGATTCGTACCAGGAGGATTGCTATTTTTACGATGGAAACATGGTAATAATGTGTTTTCTTTTGTTGAATCAATTAAATGTTTAATGAATCAAGATGTATGGTTATTTTACCTAAGCACGTGTACATATAGTTGAAGGAAAAATCCATTAATAAAGTTTTTTTAGACGAGGTTATAACTCAGTGAAATTTCAAGGTATCAGTAGCAAAATATAGCGGGTGGAGGATGAGGGTCAAGCTTTCTCTCTCTCTCTCTCTCTCTCTCTCTCTCTCTCTCTCTCTCTCTCTCTCTCTCTCTCTCTCTAGATTTCTACGAATTTCTGTAGAAATAACAAATGATTTAGGAGCTCGAATTTTTCTGTAGATTTCATTAATTCATTTTCAAAAGTAGCAAATGGTAGAAATGGCAACACTGACTTAATCAGTCAAGTTGTCTGAGGTGAGCGAACTGTCATCATCAGCTTATCGCTGAGAGGCTGTTTCTCTCAATACTGCTCCTCCCCACCTCCAACATGCATATTTCGTGGTGTTTTATGATTCTTATAATTATACGGGGCATATTCAAAGGTATGCAATCGACAGCATATAAGTTATCATGAAACTTGCATTGTATTGTTTGTTTTATTCAGTTTATATATAACATAATGTTCCGAAATAAAGCATTGCTTACATTCGACAAAGGTTTTTTATCTTTGGCTTCGATTTCCTGTAATTTATCAAACTTTTGGTTTTCCTATACCGGATAGCATTCTAATGGTAGGAAAATATTTCTAGCTCTAGTTCTCCAATGATTAAGACTTGATAAGGTAATAGGAAGAGGATTCTATCATATCATACTATTTTCTGGGAATCTACAAGAAAGGACTCGAACTAACGAAGTGGGCGGACCATCACCGCCCACTTAGCGTGTGCCAGGTATAATACACACATAGACAAAGCCATTCCAACGCTTTCGAAAAACATAACAGACACTTCACACGTCTGTCTGTCGATCTAACCCCGCTAAGACTCCTCACTGCTGGGAGGAAGGACGCTAGTGACTGGTACAACAACACATGAACATATGCTACCGGGGTGTGAAGCGATGCCAAGCAGGGCAGACTACCGGTACTGCGGTCTACCCAAAGCCAAAGCAAAGTCCTTCAAAAAGAAGGCAACTGTGCTTACCCACGGCCACATAGAGATAATCTCTAGGTGGCCGTGGCTTACCCCAGACAAAAATGGGAACAAGCACGTTAATAGAAGAAGAAGAAGAAGAAGAAGGAGGAGGAGGAGAAGAAGAAGAAGTACTGTAATATACCCTAAGCGCCACGAGTATTGAAAGTAATGTGCAACATATTGCGTTGATAGAACATGTTTCGACTTTAATTATAAGTGTTGTAATGTATGTTATGAAGTATTGAATTCTGTTTGCAATACTTCAATGATGGAATATGAATCTTCCTATCTGTTATTTTTGTAGTATCGTGTGTAATAAAAGTAGTTTGTTTACATGACGTCATCACTCAGAGTCAGAGAGGTGAAGCACCATAGAGCTTGTAAACAGCTGCAGTCTCAGTAATGTAGATTAAAACATCAAATGCATTAATTAATGTCGAATTATTATTCCGTGGTAACGTTGATAACAACTCTAACAAAATGTGACATAACAATATGAGCTAAACTGCTAAAAGTTTGCCATGAAAAAAGTAAAAATCCTGACATAAATGTTGCCAGGTATTCACCGTTTTAAAAACGGATATATTGACGTAAAGGAGTGATATTACGGTCACCAACCCGTAAAAGATAATAACAGACTGACCTAATTCCTTTTATAGTTTATATACGAAATATCTGTTTTAATGTTTTAAACTTGGGGTTTCACAGAAAAAAAAGGTTTGACTGTTACACTTGGGGGTTTTACAGAAAAAAGTTTGACTAATTAACTCTCTCTCTCTCTCTCTCTCTCTCTCTCTCTCTCTCTCTCTCTCTCTCTCTCTCTCTCTCTCTCTCTCATTCCAAAGTGGTAAAAATTCTTTATAGATGAGCGGCAGATAAAGAGATTGTATTTCTGATATGAATCGAGCCGGAAGAAGTGGAGAGACTAACTACTCTATAATTCGACAGGTCAAGAATTGTTGTGGGTTGATTATAATTGAACGGAAGGATGCAGGCGCTCCCATAATTATAGATTATTATTATTATTATTATTATTATTATTATTATTATTATTATTAGCCAAGCTACAACCCCAGTTGGGAAAGCAAGATGCTATAAGCCCAAGGGCTCCAATAGGGTAAAATAGCCCAGTGAGGAAAGTAAATAAGGAAATAAATAAATGATGAGAACAAGTTAACAGTAAATTATTCTAAAACAGTAACAACGTCAAAACAAATATGTCATATATAAACT
>NC_090727.1:23346361-23348861 GCF_036898095.1 Palaemon carinicauda | reverse complement strand
TGAATGTTAAACTTGAGGTTTTCCAGAAAAAAAGTTGGATGATCAATCTCGGCAAATGGGTTTAGAAATATTAATTTGTTAACTGATCTTTATTATTATTATTATTATTATTATTATTATTATTATTATTATTATTATTATTATCATTATTATTATTATCATTATTATTACATGCTAACCTACAAATCCTATTTGGAAAAGCAGATTGCAATAAGCCCAGGGTCCCTAACAGAGAAAATAGTTCAGTGAGGAAAGGAAACAAGGAAAACAATATTTTACGAACAGTAACAACATTAAAATAAATAGTTCCTAAATAAACTATAAAAACTTTACCATAACAAGAGGAAGCGAAATTAGATAGAATAGTGTGCCCGAGTGTACCCTCAAGCAAGAGAACTCTACCCCAAGACAGTGGAAGACCATGGCACTGAGGCTACGGCACTATTCAAGACAAGAGAACAATGGTTTGATTTTGTATTGTCCTTCTCCTAGATCTTCATCATCATCATCATCATCTCCCACGCCTATCGATGCAAAGGGCCTCGGGTTAGATTTCGCCAGTCGTCTCTATCTTGAGCTTTTAAATTATTACTTCTCCCATTCATCATCTCCTACTTCGCGCTTCATAGCTCTCAGCTATGTAGGCCTGGGTCTTCCAACTCTTTCTAGTCCCTTTTGTAGCTCAGCTGAACGTTTGGTAAACTAATTTCCCTTGAGGAGTGCAAATGCCCAAAACATCTCCATCTACCCCTCACCATGATCTTCTCCACATATGGCACTCGAGTAATTTCTCTTATAGTTTCATTTTTAATCCTGTCCTGCCATTTAAATCCCAATATCCTTCTGAAGGATTTTTTCTCAAATCTACTAAATCTATTTGAAACTGTTTCATTTTCATACAATGACTCACGTCCATACAGTAACACCGATCTCACTAAACTGTTTTATAGTCTGATTTTTATATGTAATTTCAGGAGATTTGATTTCCAAATTTTACTTAACCTAGCCAATGTCTGATTGGCTTCTTTTAGTCTTTCACTAACCTGTAATTTTAAAGACTCTGTATTAGAGATGATAGTTCCTAAATACTTAAATGATTCTACCTCATTAATCATTTCTCCTTCCAATGATATTTCATCTTCTATTGCATACTCCGTTCTCATCATCTCTGTCTTTCTTCTTTTCATCTTCAACCAAACTTCATGTGATATTTCATGCATTCCGGTAAGCAAGCATTGCAAATCCTGTGGTGTTCTGCTAACAAGGACTAAATCATCCGCATACTTTAGATCTGATAAATTCCTATCACCAATCCAGTCCAATCCTTCTCCACCATCTCTGACTGTTCTACGCATTACGAAAACCCCGAGGATAAACAACATAAGTGACAACACATTTTCTTGGAGTTATACTCTATATATATATATATATATATATATATATATATATATATATATATATATATATATATATATATATATATATATATATATCTTACTTATAACTGTAATCGAACAGTTTAACATGTTTTTCAAAAAGGCCCATAAAAGAAACACAGGAAAATATGAATAAATCACACTATATTTCGGTCAATAAACATGGACCCTCTTCAGGATGTAAAGTAAAAATGAGGAATACAGTGGAGAGTGACGGTTTATATACAAAAGCAAAAGGGTGTGTTCAATTGTTCTATAGTTGTTGTAGGTAGTAGGTTGGCCAGGGCACCAGCCACCCGTTGCGATACTACCGCTAGAGAGTTATGGGGTCTTTTGACTGGCCAGACAGTACTACATTGGATCCTCCTCTCTGGTTACGGGTTCATTTTCCCTTTGCCTACATACACACTGAATAGTCTGGCATATTCTTTACATATTCTCCTCTATCCTCATACACCTGACAACACAGCTTACCAAACAATTCTTCATCACCAAGGGGTTACTGCACTGTAATTGTTCAGTGCCACTTTCCTCTTGGTAAGGGTAGAAGAGACTTTTTAGCTATGGTAAGCAGCTCTTCTAAGAGAAGGACACTCCAAAATCAAACCACTGTTCTCTAGTCTTGGGTAGTGCCATAGCCTCTGTACCATGGCCTTTCACTGTCTTGGGTTAGAGTTCTCTTGCTTGAGGGTACACTCGAGCACACTCTCCTATCTTATTTCTCTTCCTCTTGTTTTGTTAAAGTTTTTATAGTTTATATAGGAGATATTTATTGTTGTTACTCTTCTTAGAATATTTTATTTTCCTTTTTTCCTTTCCGCACTGAGCTATTTTCCCTGTTGGAGCCCCTGGGCTTATAGCATACTGCTTTTCCAACTAGGGTTGTAGCTTAGTAAGTAATAATAATAATAATTAATAATATAATTGCTGGAAGGATTAGCCAAATTGAATTACATCCAGGTGCGTCTTCTTATTGTTGAGCCGCTCGGAGGAAGTCTTGACCTCTGATGCATATCTGGTGGTCGGTCTCCGTGGATTATCTTCTTAATGATAGGGTTGAGAAG
>NC_090727.1:23328861-23331361 GCF_036898095.1 Palaemon carinicauda | reverse complement strand
CACTGTGAACCGTGTGATTTCCTTCCTCTTCTCTTGTGCTTCCAATAGGAAATTGTGGCACTGTGAACCGTGTGATTTCCTTCCTCTTCTCTTGTGCTTCCAATAGGAAATTGTGGCACTGTGAACCGTGTGATTTCCTTCCTCTTCTCTTGTGCTTCCAATAGGAAATTGTGGCACTGTGAACCGTGTGATTTCCTTCCTCTTCTCTTGTGCTTCCAATAGGAAATTGTGGCACTGTGAACCGTGTGATTTCCTTCCTCTTCTCTTGTGCTTCCAATAGGAAATTGTGGCACTGTGAACCGTGTGATTTCCTTCCTCTTCTCTTGTGCTTCCAATAGGAAATTGTGGCACTGTGAACCGTGTGATTTCCTTCCTCTTCTCTTGTGCTTCCAATAGGAAATTGTGGCACTGTGAACCGTGTGATTTCCTTCCTCTTCTCTTGTGCTTCCAATAGGAAATTGTGGCACTGTGAACCGTGTGATTTCCTTCCTCTTCTCTTGTGCTTCCAATAGGAAATTGTGGCACTGTGAACCGTGTGAGCCGCATCGTTGGAGGAGTGGAGACCGAGGTGAACGAGTACCCCTGGCAAGCAGTCTTCGTCCATAATGGAACCAATGACGTCATCTGTGGCGCAGTTCTGTTGACCGATCAGTTGGTTGAAACGACTCAATCCTGCATTCTCAAGTAAGAAACTTAGTGAATTCTAGCGAATAAATGCAAGGTTTTCAACATAATAGAAAATACACTTCTTCTCTCTCTCTCTCTCTCTCTCTCTCTCTCTCTCTCTCTCTCTCTCTCTCTCTCTCTCTCTGATTCCTCACAATATCTCGTATCTTGGCAATATTTATTCTTCTCCTGAAGAGGATATAAAAAAAGAAGATTACGAGCGTTATGTAAACAGAATAAAACCATGACTTAGCTCTCAGATATATGGAATCAATCTGTAACAGCTCATAAACTTAATAGAAATAAAACCAATAGTATTAAGCAATGTTTAAATGCTGCAGTTATCATTAGAAGTGAAAACCTTCTCAATACTAATTTGTCATTTCATAATGATTCAAGAAGTCTGGACACAACTATTATTTTATTGCCTTCCTTTTGAACTCCACCAAGGTCATGTTTTATCTCCTTTCTGTGTGTGTGTGTGTGTGAACAGCTTCCTGGTCACAATTTTAATCGTAGAGTAATGAAACTGGCGGGGATTAACTGTTATGTAAAAAGTTGAAAATGATTAATTTTCGGAAGGTCAATGTCAAAGGTCACGGTCAAGCAAAATGTCCAATTCGCATAATCAGCCAGAAGTTTGGACATCGTTGTCACAGAGACTTCAAACTTGGTTCATATTTGAGTGAATGAAAATCCACGCCAGTTAATACATGTTAAAGTCAAAGGGCAAGGTCAAGGTCATTATTCTTAAGCGAAAAGGGGAAGGGGAGGGCGGACTGGCCTGTTAAATATATGTTGTGTCTTCCTATTAGATGAAATACTTATCAGAAACAAAATATATATTAAAATACTTCTTTTTTGTGGTTTTTTATCATTTAATCCTTGCTCCAATTATACCAGAATCTCAACTGTTTAAGGTTTGATCATCTAACTTGTTTGGTAATGATTATTCGGACGATTTTGTTTTGTTAATTAAGCAGCCAGCCGATCCAAGATTAGTAATTGGGTTGACTCTTGCAATGTCTTGCAATGTCTATTCAATTGTGGTACAGATTCTTCAATCAATTAAAAACTAGCAATATTTCCATCAAAATCAGAGTGACATGAATATTCGTCAAGAATAATTAGCATTTAGAAAATAAAAATGGAAATGTTTTATAAGATGCATCCTAGATTAGGCTGAGTTGCCAAATTCTATTTATTTTGTGTTTTTAATAGTTTTGATAGTTTTTTTCTTTCATTCATTTATTATAAAGAAATTTGAATGGGGGCTTCCTTCCTTCCTTCCTTCCTTCCTTCCTTCCTTCCTTCCTTCCTTCCTTCCTTCCTTCCTTCCTTACTTCATGGAATTACCAGAATCTGTTTTCAAGTCACTTCGATAAGTATGATATATATATATATATATATATATATATATATATATATATATATATATATATATATATATATATATATATATATATATATATATATATATATATATATATATATATGTATGTATATATATATATATATATATATATATATATATATATATATATATATATATATATATATATATATATATATATATAGATATATGTATATATATATTTATATAAATATATATATATATATATATATATATATATATATATATATATATATATATATATATATATACACATATATGTATATATATACATACATATATATATATATATATATATATATATATATATATATATATATATATATATATATATATATATATATATGTATATATATATATATATATATATATATATATATATATATATGTATATATATATTTGGTACTTGAACATTTTAA
>NC_090727.1:23293861-23323861 GCF_036898095.1 Palaemon carinicauda | reverse complement strand
GTATGATCTCTTGCCTCTTTCACATTTCTTCTCCTATCACCTAAAGTTTTTGTTCACTCCTTTATCCAATTGAACCTTGGCCTTCCTCTTGTATCTCTTCCATCAACTCTTGCATTCATCACCTTCAGCAGACAGCCATTATCCATTCTCTCTATATGGCCAAACCACCTCAACACATTCATTCCCACTCTAGCTGCTAATTCATTTCTAACCCTCATTACTTTGTTCCTATCTCCGTCTAATCAAGATACACCATCCATAATCCTCAGACACTTCTCGAACACATTCAGTTTCTGTCTCTCCGTTACTTTCACTCCCCACAACTCCGATCAACACATAACATTTGGTAAAACCCGACTTGCCTCGACCCAACTGACAGCAGCAAGTTAGGTCTCTCTCTCTCTCTCTCTCTCTCTCTCTCTCTCTCTCTCTCTCTCTCTCTCTCTCTCTCTCTCTCTCTCAGAAAATACTTAGATATATCAAATTTCAATGAAGCACTAGGAACAAGGAATCAATGCTAACCTTGATTATAATAAACTAGTCATTGAATGATTGTAAAATATTTTCTTCTTTATTCAAATTTGCCTAATTGTCAATAGGGACTGCCTATCAAGGATATTGATAAGTTCTAGTTTACGGTGGGAACTATTCAGTTACAGTACACCTGCAACAAGGGCAGCAAGCATACTCTCACAGCGAGGAAAACAGAGATGTATGTTTGATGGCTATACATACCTTTTGGACAGACTTGGAACTGATAATATCACGGAGTTTTGGAGATGTGAAAGGAAGAGATTATGTGAGGAGAGAATTCACGTCAAGAATGGTGAAATTGTAAAACGATAAATGAGCATTCGCATACTGCTAACCCCGCTCAAGTGGTAAAAGGAAAAGTAACATCGAAAATAAAGGTGCAGGCTTCAGATACAATGGAACAAACATCTGCAGACTGCAAAACAAACTAGGGATACAACACCCAACTAAATGGAAGTTTATTGATAATTTGAAAAGGCTGCAACGAGGAAGAGATCTTTACTACGAACAGTTGATTGATGGTCAAACGCCATCTGTGATATTGAAAAAGTTTCGAGAAGCAGATGTGCCTATAAAATCAGTAGTTATGCAGTTTGAGCGCAGAAATATTTTGGAATATATGAGAGGAATTGCATATAACTTTTCCTGGACACATACAGTTATATCTCTGCAAAAATTAATTTACGCATTATCTTTATTTCAATAATTCAACTATTGGATAAAATTCACTATCTGTATTTTTCTTCAATTCCACAAAACCTTTTTGCAATAATTTAATTTCTAAATATAAATGTGAATACATAGATCCATCATTCCATATTTTGAATAAAATTTAAAAGATTTGATATATGCTAGTGGCAAGGTAGCTGCTAGCAGTTGGCCTCTGCGGCCAGTAAGGCGGGCAGCAGTCAGATGGTTTGCGGCCAGTAGTCCCATTCCCCTTCCACTCCACTAACTGCAGCAACAACAAATCCCAGGTACTCAAACTTATCTACATCCTCAAGTATCTCTCCACTCAACGTGACATTCACCATAGCAACACCCACCCTTCTCGTACATCTCATAACCTTACTCTGTCACTTATCGACCAAGCTTTTCCTTTTCCTTTTCTTTTGAGTCTGCAATCAATACCGTATCATCCGCAAACAACAAATGATCGACATCCCACTTATGATCGCTATCATCTATCAGTATCAATCTCTGACCAAGCACTCAAGCATTCACCTCTCTCAAAACACCAGCAACTAACAAATTGAACAACCATAGTGAAATCACACATCCCTGTCTTAGTCCCACTGTCACTGGAAACCACTCACTCACTTCATTGCTTATTGTAACACACGCATTTGTGCCAATGTATAAACTCTTCACTGCTTGCAATAACCTTTCACTAATTCCACACACACACACACACACATATATATATATATATATATATATATATATATATATATATATATATATATATATATATATATATATATATATATATATATATATATATATATATATATGAGTCAATAATCAGAAAAATTTAACAAGAAAATAATTTATTAAAAATGAGAATAAAACTTTAAGAAAAATATGATGAAAAGGCATATAGCTTTGTAGTTATTATTATTATTATTATTATT
Source organism: Palaemon carinicauda (assembly GCF_036898095.1). Classification (NCBI taxonomy): domain Eukaryota; kingdom Metazoa; phylum Arthropoda; class Malacostraca; order Decapoda; family Palaemonidae; genus Palaemon; species Palaemon carinicauda. The sequence goes on along the minus strand of NC_090727.1, from coordinate 23,321,693 downwards.
ATTATTATTATTATTATTATTATTATTATTATTATTATTATTATTATTATTAAAAGAAGGAGATCAACATGTGCAATGAGTCAAACTCTACTCATACAGAGCTGGCTAGACAGCTTTGTAGTGAACTTTACAGAACTTTGAAGCAACACAATCCAGAAACTTTTAACATATTAAATGATCTAAAAGATTTTGAAATCACTCACTAGTTCCCACATATGCCAAATCACACAATTAAATTTACTATATTTTCAGTTCGTCTTTTTACTTAGAAGATATTAGCTCTGGTCACTTCCCAGTGTATGAAAAACAAGTTTAACTTTTGAAAGAGGTTGACATTTTGGTGGTAATCCCCTGGCGTAACATAGACCTAATTCGAAATATAATAAACATGCGTTTACACAATCATCATCATCAGCCATTACTAGTCCACTGCAGAACAAAGGCCTCAGACATGTCATTCCACTTCCATCTGTTTATGGTCGTTCTGTATCAGTTTACGCTTACAAACATCTTTAGTTCGTTAATCCATCGTCTTCTCTTCCTTCTCCTGCTTCTTTTGTAATCTCTAGGGACCCATTTTGTCTCATTCTCATTATATGCCCTGCCAATGTCAATAACGTTTTCTTACTGTACCAACCGTGTGTCACATGATCGTACATAATTCATTTTGTATATATTATGCTTGTATCTTCGCTCTTCCCTCGCACTAAAAAGAACCAGAATAAACATGTCTGCGTTTCTTCTATGTAACATTGTCTGTTTTTCAAACATGAAATTTCCTGTTGCCTTGAGGTTTTGTATATAAAGGAGAGTATTCTATAATAAATTAACTCAGTTGCTTTCATACTGCCTTTGAGTTCACAACCTTCTCTCTGCCCGTCACATTTGTGACCCCGGAAGTCAACTCGCTCCCACTGCCTTCCACCCCCACCCCCCTCGCCCCTCCATCGTTGGTACTATGGCGGACTCTTCAGAAGTTGGCGCTGCGGCTGCCCCATTGAAACTTTCATCGTTCGCCAGCGGAGAGGTGTTTGTTTGGTTTCAGCGCACAGAAGTCCAGTTTCGCATCAAGGGCGTGACTCGCTCAACCACCAAAGCAGATTATGTTCTCGCGGCGATACCCGAGGACACCTTCCCGGAAATATCCGACTAGCTTTGTGAACAAGGAGACACCCCAATAGCGTATGATGCCCTCAAAACATACCTTCTGCTGCAGTACTCACCGTCGCCAGCCGCCCGTATATCAAAGCTTTTTCAGCTCTCGCAAATACCGTTGGGGGGCCAAAGGGCTTCGCTTGCCCTCAAGAAAATAACCAGTATCGCTCGCCTTCAACCTGCCGCAGACGGCTCTCCTCGTGAGGTGAACCTACTTCGTGCCCTTTGGGTACGCCGTTTACCCGGACCTACTGTATACGCGCTGCCATACCCTATGTCGATAGTTTACCCATAAAGGACTTGATGAGCAAAGCCGACGCCCTTATGGACAGCCACTTCAAGACCTCCATCAACACCTCCACCCCTGACAAAGAGGATGCCTATCCAACGTCAACCGAAGCTGACATGAATGCCATAGGACATACACACCTACCCCGTGACGTGCCGAAACAGCGACAAAGCCGCCCACCACCCACCAATCGCTCATGCCCCAACAAACGACTTCTACAACCACTTACTACCTCCCATCTGCCGCAGTTTTGCCACTACCACTTCAGATTCGGGGCAAGAAATGTGCCGAGGATTGTCAGTGGCCAAAAAACATGTAAGTAGGCCATCGCTCGTGGTGGTGGCCTCCCGTGTTTCTAATCTTTTCTTTTTACATGATGCAGGAACGGGCGTGAGATTTTTGGTAGACACGGGTGCTTGTCATTCTCTTTTGCTAAGGAAACTCTTCAAGACACGACGTAGTCTGTCTGCATCTGCCGACGTCCGCTTGGTAGCTGCCAACAGATCTGCGATACCCACCTATGGTTACGTGAACCTCACATTATCGTTCGGAAACGTAAATTCAATTGGAAGTTTCTCGTTGCTGACGTCACATTGCCAATCTTCGGTGCGGATTTCCTCTCTCATTTCCACCTTCTGGTCGATGTCGCCCACCGACGATTAGTCAACGCAGACTCGTACTTGTCAGCCCGACACCTCTAACCTCGCTCTCCACATTAGCGCACCCACGGGTGCTTACACCCACCTCCTCACGTCGTATCCGGAAGTTTTCCGTCCAGAACTTCGCCAAACGCCCACGGTTCCTGCCAAGCATGGTATTTATCACCATATCAAGACGACGGGACCCCCAGGGTTCGCAAAATTCAGACATCTGGCACTGAAGCGATTGGCAGCCGCCAACTAGACGTTTGCCGAATTGGAGGAAATGGGCCTTTGCCAAAAGGCCTCCAGCCCCTGGTCGTCACCCTTACACATCGTTTTGAAGAAAGACGGCTCCCTCCGTCCATGCAGGGATTACAGGCACCTGAACATGCAAACAGAACCGGATCACTACCCCCTCCCAAACATTGCCGACGTACGTGACCTCCTACCTGCTCAAAGTGAAGGTTTTCTCTACGCTCGACCTCTTGAAGGGGTATTATCAGGTGCCTATGAACCCAGAAGACATCCCCAAGACTGCCATCACCACTCCGTTTGGTATATACACCTTCAATTACTCCTGTTTTGGCCTTCGTAATGCCAGGGCCACGTTTCAACGTCTCATGGATGGCATCTTAAGGACCTCCCTTTCTGTGTATGGTATGTGGACGAGATACTTGTGTTCCCCTCCTCAAAAGAGGAACACCTCCGTCACCTGCGCATCGTGCTCGACCGCCTGCAACAAAACGGCCTTGTAGTCCGGTACGACAAGTGTACCTTTGGCGCCAACGAAGTGTCGTTCTTAGGGCACCGCATCACTTAGGTGGTCTAAGGTTTTGAGGTGTCAGGTACGATAAGGTTTATAATAAGTTAAGAAAAGGAGATAGGAACTAATCTGGTTATTCTGTATTTTCAGGCTAATAATAACACTTTATCGATTTTGTTTGTTTGTTTGCGCAGGGGAGTCTTGTGGTGGTCTTCTCTGTGTCGTTCGGTGTGTGTGTATGTATTGGACACTATGGTGATAAGTGTGATTTATAACACTGAAATAGACAGTGGTTTTTGTGATCAACATTTATTGATAGTGAGTGATGTGTATCCCTGAAAATGAACAGTGTATTGAGTGTGGAAAAGGTTATAGCCTTTGGTCTATATATACAGAATCCGGTTGTTAGTGCAATGACTCTTTATTAAGTTTATTAACAGTATGAGTGATGTGAAATTTTTTGGTTGGGTATCTATTTATCGAATGGTGATGTTTTGGCTTTCTGGTTTTGGAAAGTTTTCCTGTGATTAGTCTTAAGTTTAAGAGGTTTTTAGTATTTGTTATATATTATAATATATTGTTATCCTTGTGAGCTGCAAACCTTGGTACTTGCCACCCTCTTTCCTTTTGTTTGTCATGTTTTTGCAGTTTGTTTAATAATTATTTTTGAGTTTTGATTTAATATTTCAATATGTGATGACCTGTATGTTTTAATTTAAATCGCATTATAAGGGAAAAAAATTAGGATTTTTTTTTTTGTTGGGTGAGGAGGTGTAACATAGTTGTTATATATTTCTAAATTATTTAAGTTTTTAGATGTATAAGATTAAGTATAGACGTATTGTTATAAGGTTAAGTATGGACTTATTCTTTTCTTTCTTTAATAGTTTGTTTTTTCACTGGTGGTTATGTTAGTGTTTATAATGGACTAACGGCTGTTTTATATTTTCAAGTGGTGTGGGTTTCGTGGCTGCGCTCCTGTGAACGGAGGTTTGAACGGGCTTGTTGGAGGAGGGTTCCTTAGTGTGTTTCTGAGCCTCCAACCTTGAAGGGCACGACATTTGCTGTTGGAACTATATCTATTCCTCACCATTGCAGAGCTACTTTGTGAAGCTGTTTAGCTTTTCTGGATATCCTTTCTCTGCAGCAGGGACCATTTATCCTGCCTGTTGTGTACTGCCCTTGGTTCAGTAAAAGCCAAGGGGACCTCTCTGTCCCAAGGTAATAATAATTATACCTGTTTAATTATCGTGATCACGACCTGTGATAATCAGCTGACGTCATTAGTGGAGCTTGTGAAAGCCTTTCAATCAAACCAGCCATCGTCAATTTGCTAAGGATATTTAGTTTGTATTTGTTAGGATGTTCTTACTTTTCGTTGGCTTTCTCCTTTCTGGACACTCTCTCCATTTAGTATGCATGTGTTGATGACCTTTCCTTAATTGTGTCATTGTTTTCTTTTGCAGGGAGTTAAGATTGAGTGTGTATCATTTATTATTGTATTATTGTGGTCCAGGTGTTATTTCTGTCTAAATATTATGTATTAAAGTTAAGCAGATTTTTGTGGTATTTTCTTTGTCCCCTTGAGTTGACTTTGCACTTGTATTGATGTTTGGATACTATTCCACCTTTAGTGGACTAAGTACTGTATGATGGTGAATACTATTTGATAAGTGTAGTGTTTTGTGTGGTGGTCAAAACCAGCCATCACAAGTGGCGACCGTGACAGGATCTTTCGTTCCTGAGTATTCACCTGTGTTTGTGCAAAGTTAATTCTTGGGGTAATTTTTTTTTCAGGCAGTGTATTTTCACCTCCTTGGTGTTGTTTTATGTAAATTTAGTATTTTGCGGGATTAAGTAGTCATCATGGTTGTTAACGTATTAGAACTCCTTAGAGGAGAGGGGTGGCAAGAGAGGTTGGCAGAGCTAAATAGGGAAGACTTGGGAATTGTAGCAGAACATTTTGAATTGGAATATGATGTGTCCATAAGAAAGGGTGTATTGCTATTGCACATTTATGATTATGTTGAAAATGTAAAGTCAGGTGGGGAACAAGAGGTGAAACCTGATGAAGTAATGTCTATAGAAATTTTGGATAGGCAGATTGCCCTGAGACAAATGGAATTTGAAATGGAAAAGTTTAAGGCAGGGGAAAGAGAAAAGGAGAGGCAGCATGAGATTGCCATGAGAAACCCAGGTTCTTTTTCCCCCGCCCATTCCCCAAATAGGTTAGTAACTCCTGCTATTAATTTATTGCAGGCTCTCAAATTTGTACCTAAATTTGAAGAGAATAATGTAGCAGAATTCTTTGTATCATTTGAGAGGATTGCTGCAAGGTTGGAGTGGCCCCTAGAGTATTGGACCACTCTTATACAAAGTAAATTGGTTGGAAGAGCTCAGAGGGTATATGTAATGCTGGAGGAGGATCTATCAGCAGATTATGAGAGTGTAAAGGCTATTGTCTTGAAGGCCTATGAGATAGTCCCTGAAGCTTATAGGCAACGCTTCCGGAACTTAGAAAAATGTAGGGAACAAACTTTTGTTGAATTTGCCAGGGCGAAGGAACTGTATGCTAGCGATTGGTTCAAGTCCAAGGAGGTGGGAGATTTTGAGAAATTGAAGGAGTTAATGTTGGTGGAGGAGTTTAAGAGGTGTGTCCCGGATAAACTGAAGGTCCACCTCGAAGAATTAAAACTCGAGACCGTTCAGGAGGTAGCCATCGCTAGTGACGAATATTGCTTGTCTCATAAGAGTGAGTTAGGGGGAGTAACGACAAATGTGAAGTCTAGTTGGGTTAAGATGGGTAGGAATACTAATGCTAATCCGAATAATAATGCAAAGGTATTTAGTAGAAATAATCATGGAAGTAATAATAATCAGGGTAATGCTAATAATAATTTTTCTCCTAACAGAGGTAATAGGCCAAATATATATAATCCAGAGAAATTGAGGGCATTGACGTGCTTCTTTTGCAATAAGAAGGGGCACGTAAAGAGTATGTGTTATGCATTTAAAAGAGCGCAAGATGCTAATAGTAGGCCAGTGATGGGTGTGGAAAAGAGAGAGGGAGAAAATATCCCGACAGGGTCCGCTGACCAATGACTACCTGGTTGTTTTGACAGATATTTGTCCTTCGGTAGTGTCTCCTTCGCCAATTCGCCCAAGAAAAGATGAGTGCGTATTTTGCGTGATACGGGTGCAGCACAGTCTTTGATCCTAAGGGAGGCATTACCTTGTAATTTTGTACCAAAAATTGGGGAATTTGTTTTATTGGCTGGTTTTCCTGATACGGTAAAATCGTATGCCATCGAAAATTTTAATTTAATCTGCCCTTCCTTTGCAGGGAATTTGAAGTTGGCCATAGTAGATAAATTCCCGGTTAAGGAGGTTGATGTGGTGATAGGGAATGATGTGGCTATGAAGAATAATACTTGTCCCATATTGATAAACCCTGATAGTGAAGTAGCAGCAGTTACTCGTTCTAGTGCTAGAATTGTTGACGCTGCAGAGTCAACAATTGATGTAGATTTAACCCTGGATAGGTACGGTGGGTCGTTCGCGACCCCGAGCGTCAAAAAAAAACAGGTTTTTCTCACGTGACTCAGCCCCGTGACTGAATTTGTGGGTGATCGACCTGCAGGAGGTGTCTCCCCTACACGCTCTAGTAGTGTCCAGATGTGCATTGCTGTAGCTGTACTCCTTCCCCGATTTCTGAGACGAGTCGGGGTCGTTCGCGACCGAGTTTACCCTTCTAAGGTAGTTTGCATAATTATCAAAGTTATTACGTATTATGAAATTGTCGTAGAATGGTGCAACTTGTATAGGTTATCAGTTTTGGAAAGTCTTGGTGGATTGTTTGGCTACCATGTGCATGATTTTTTTTTTTAGTTAAAATGTCGTTCATCACCACGAGGACCATTTTACCGCGATTGCCCCTTTTTCATTTTTTTTCATTTTTTTGCCAAGTCATTTTTCCGTAAGATATTGCCAAATAGTGTCATAAAACTTTTGCTTGTTTAGTGTTGGAAAGTGTGTCTAGATGATCTGGCTACCCATGCATGACTTTGTTTTTGTCAGATACGACGTAGTTATTGGTATATTGGGTATTTAACTGCGGTTACCAATTTCTGTTTTTTTTCAATATTTGTAAAAATTACTACGTAGTAAGGAATTGCCGTATATTATTCATTTTTTTTTCATGTTTATGTGTTAGAAAGTGTGCCTTGATGGTTGGGCTAACACGTGCATGTCTTTTTTTTTATCTGAGATGCCGTATATTAGAATGTCGGGCATTTTACCGCGAGTACCCCTTTTTCATTTTTTTTCATTTTTTTGCCAAGTCATTTTTCCGTAAGGAATTGCCAAATAGTGTCGTAAAACTTTTGCTTTTTTAGTGTTGGAAAGTGTGTCTAGATGATCTGGCTACCCATGCGTGATTTTGTTTTTGTCAGATACGACGTAGTTATTGGTATATTGGGTATTTAACTGCGGTTGCCAATTTCTGTTTTTTTTCAATATTTGTAAAAATTTACTACGTAGTAAGGAATTGCCGTATATTATTGATTTTTTTTTCATGTTTATGTGTTAGAAAGTGTGCCTTGATGGTTGGGCTAACACGTGCATGTCTTTTTTTTTTTATCTGAGATGCCGTATATTAGAATGTTGGGCATTTTTCCGCGAGTGCCCCTTTTTATTTGTTTTGCATTTTTTTGCTTAGTCATGTTACCGTAAGGAATTGGCAAGTAGTGTCGCAAAACTTATATTTTTATAGTGTTGGAAAGTGTTTCTAGATGATCTGGCTACCCATGCCTATTTTTTTTTTAGCCAGATATGGCGTATATATAAGTATGTGTTCGATTTTCCTGTGATTGCCATTTTTTCGTTTTTTCCCATTTCTTTCAAAATTACTACGTACTAAGGAACTATCACAGAGTAATGATTCATTTATATGTTTATTTGTCGAAAATGTGCCTTGATGGTTTGCCTAGCACGTGGCTGAAATTTTTTTTTTCTGAAATGCCGTATATTAGAATGGCCATTTTTCTACGAGTGCCCCTTTTTATTTGTTTTGCATTTTTTTGCTTAGTCATGTTACCGTAAGGAATTGGCAAGTAGTGTCGCAAAACTTATAATTTTATAGTGTTGGAAAGTGTTTCTAGATGATCTGGCTACCCATGCCTATCTTTTTTTTTTTAGCCAGATATGGCGTATATATAGGTATGTGTTCGATTTTCCTGTGATATCCATTTTTTCGTTTTTTCCCATTTCTTTCAAAATTACTATGTACTAAGGAACTATCACAGAGTAATGATTCATTTAGATGTTTATTTGTCGGAAAATGTGCCTTGATGGTTTGCCTAGCACGTGGCTGAATTTTTTTTTTCTGAAATGCCGTATATTAGAATGTTAGCAATTTTTCCGCGAGTGCTCCTTTTTATTTGTTTTGCATTTTTTCGCTTAGTCATGTTACCGTAAGGAATTGGCAAGTAGTGTCGCAAAACTTATATTTTTATAGTGTTGGAAAGTGTTTCTAGATGATCTGGCTACCCATGCCTATCTTTTTTTTAGCCAGATATGGCGTATATATAGGTATGTGTTCGATTTTCCGGTGATTGCCATTTTTTCGTTTTTTCCCAATTCTTTCAAAATTACTCCGTACTAAGGAACTATCACAGAGTAATGATTCCTCTAGATGTTTATTTGTCGGAAAATTTTGTTTACTTTTTTTTTGATTGAATATCATCAAATTTTTTTAGCTAAAATATTATATTGTTTTACATTTTTTTTTTTCGATTTTATTTCCCTTCAAAAAAATTTTTTTGGGTCAGAATTTTAATTTTATAGTCGTAAAATAATCGTCAATTATCCAGCAACCCACCATACAATTTTTATGCATATCCAATAATAATTAGATTAGTAAATAACACCTTGAAATTGACATACCCTTCCTACATTTCAAGTGGCAGATTAGGGAGTCTGAGTCAGTGTGGTTGGCGGCCATTTTGTGGACATATCCGAAGCGTAAGCTGCCCTATCTATATATATTCTTGTTCCCTATAGAATTTGTGATATTTTGGTATATTTTTACCTGCATAAATATCATATTATATATTAAATATATGTATTTTTTTACGAAATTTCTAAGTACTCAAAAAATTACCTTTAGATATGGCCCCTGATATAAATGTAATTTACAAAATAATGAAGATTTTTTTACATATTTCTATTTTAGGATAACATATGTTTATTCCCTAAAAAAATTAGCCACTTCCTATTTCATTTGGGTACCCAAAAAAACTCATGAAATTTGGACAAATTCTTTTGGCCAAAAAAAGTTACCCTTTTTTTCTCATTTCAGATCTTCACCTCCATGGGTCTGACTTCATCCAAAATACATCAAGATGTGTCCTAAACATTCAAGAATCAATTCCTAAAAGGATTTGTGTATATATGTATAAACTTTTTTTTTATGAATTTTTATGTCAGGTCTTTTTTTTTCTACTTAATTTTTAAAAATATTTATAATAAATAGTTTTTCTGCAGATGAGTAGTATTTATCTTTACAGTTGTTTTAAGCATTCATTGAAGTTTTTTTTGGCAAAAGAAAAAAGGAGGTTACTGCAAAAACTGATTTTTCAAGAATTTTTTTTGGCGTCGGGGTCGTTCGCGTCCGAGTATACCCTTAAAGGGGTGTCCGAGGAGCGTACCTATCCAGGGTTAAGTAGTTTAGATCGTAGTGATACCCTAGCTGTAGATCTTAGAATGTTAACGGACAAGTTAAATTGGACTACTGAAGAGCTAATCAAGGGCCAGAAAAAGGAGTTTCGGGAACTCCCTATCGAGTCAGGGGAGGTGTCTGATATGACTGGTCCCAAATTTAAGATGATTAATAATATTTTAAATAGGTTGAGTAGGCCTATGAGGGTGGATAATGTTGATCATGAAATTGTAAAACAGATAATGGTTCCCTTTGGTTACAGGAAGGAGTTAATGTCATTGGCGCACGAAAGTGGTTTGGCCGGCCATTTTGGAATTCATAAAACTTCCTGCAAATTGTTAGGGAATCATTATTGGCCGAAGTTGAAGGCAGATGTAAAGAAGTTTGTCAATAGTTGTGATGTGTGTCAGAGGGTCGGTAAACCCAATCAGCGGATTCCAAAATCGCCTCTATGTTCTATTCCCGTAGTTTCCGAACCTTTTAAGGAAGTCATTATTGATGTGGTTGGACCATTACCGAAGACGCGTAGTGGTAATGAGTATTTTTGGGCTCAAGCCATGACGTCCTGATGGAGGGTTCCTTCAGTAGCTTCCTAGGGTATATTTAACTACAGGGATATTCCCAGAGAATTAAACTAAAGGTTATCACAGAATTCTAACTTCTGGTGCGAGTACCCTAAAGGTATCCCTCTAGGATATCTTATATCAACAGGGGACGCATGTATTAACACGCCACATAGCTATCTGCACCCCATATAGAGTTAACATTTCGATATGAGAGGTGGAGAATAACTGGGGAGCCGTTCCACAGTTACACTCGTCCGTGGCTGTTTTTGGTACTCGAAACGTAAACAAATGGGCGCCATTGCTAAATGACATCACGTCCGTCCTCATCCTTCAGCCTGTAGCTCCTTGCTTTGGTCGGATTTTCCTTGAGTGCGTTTTTCATCTGCTTACATCGCCGTTATGTTGCTACCTTCAGCCTCGCCTTCTTTTGGAAAGTTGAGTACCAGGTCCCAGTATTGTTTAAATAAGCTCTAGCCGTAAAGGGTATTGATGATAATTGTTTTAATGGATGTGAATGGCGGTCGGATAATAGAAAGTCTTTGGAAAATTTTTCGGGAGTAATTTCACATTTAGGTAAGGAAGAACAAAGGTCTTTGAAAAAATTAGTATCTAATTTTAATGAATTATTTTCGGATGTACCGGGTAGGACTTTGGTCCTTGAACATGATGTAGATGTAGGTAGCGCCACTCCTGTGAAACGATCTCCTTACAGGTTGAATCCCTTCAAAAATGAGGTTGTAGCAAAGGAAGTGGATTATATGTTAAAACATGACCTAATTGAACCTAGTCAAAGTCCGTGGTCATCACCGGTTGTATTGGTAAAGAAATTCGACGGTGATTTCAAGTTATGTTTTGATTACCGTAAGTTGAATGAGTTATCTAAATCTGATTGTTATCCATTACCTCGAATTTAGGATTGTATTGATCGAATGGGTAAGGCCAAATACATTAGCAAATTCGATTTGTTGAAAGGTTATTGGCAAGTTCCTCTTTCAAAGCGGGCAAGGGCCCTGTCTGCTTTTGTAACACCACAGGGACTGTTTCAATGTAAAGTTATGCCGTTTGGTATGAAGAACGCGGCTGCCACATTTCAGAGGTTAATGAATACTTTAGTCCATGGCTTAGAAGTATGTGTTGTGTATATTGATGATATTGTTATTTATAGCGATGATTGGGAAACCCATTTAAAACGTATTAGGGCACTATTTGAGGTGTTGAAAAAGGCAAGTTTGGTAATTAATTTAAAGAAAAGTGATTTCGCAAAGGCGAAGGTGGTATATTTGGGTCATGAGGTTGGTAATGGTAAAGTTGCTCCTAAGCAGGCCAATATCGAAAGTATTGAAAACATGGTAGTCCCTAAATGTAGGAGGGATGTCAGAAGATTCCTTGGTTTGAGTGGGTACTACCGAAGGTTTGCTAGGAATTTTTCGGATATAGCAGATCCGTTGACAAATCTCTTGAGTAAGAAGGTAGCATTTGTCTGGACGGATGAAACGCAAAAGGCTTTTGATAATTTAAAAAGAGTATTAATTAATTACCCTGTCTTGAGAGCTCCTGATTTTGACCTTCTTTTTTCTCTTGCCACGGATGCAAGTGACGTTGGTGTAGGAGCGGTGTTGTTGCAGAATGACGAGCAGGGAGTTTCTCATCCTGTCGCATTCTTTTCTAAAAAGTTGTCCTTCGCCCAACGTAGGTATTTTACTGTGGAGAAAGAGACTCTAGCTTTAGTATTTGCTATTAACCATTTTCAGGTTTATCTCTCCTCCTCAGATACACCTATTAAGGTCTTGACGGATCATAATCCCCTGACCTTCATCAGCAGATACAAGAATAAAAATCAACGATTGATGAGGTGCAGTCTCATGCTGCAAGAGTGGAATTTAGAATTTTCCCACATCCCAGGAAAAGATAATATTGTTGCTGATATTCTCTCTCGCAGCGTTGAATATTAATTGATTGACAGAGGGCTATGCAGTTATTAAAGGTAGTATCTGTATCGTTCTAATTATGGTGTGTGTGCGGTTGAAGTGGGCACGTAGTGAGTAGAAGCAAATGTATATTTAAGATTTATTAATCATGGTTTCTTTACAGAAGACTATAATGTTTTGGGTATAGTATATGGGATCTTTAAGGTTAAAAGGTGAGGGTGATCACTGGTATTTGCTAATGGTTGATTGATTAGGTGGTCTAATGTTTTGAGGTGTCAGGTACGATAAGGTTTATAATAATTTAAAAAAAGGAGATAGGCACTAATCTAGTTATTCGGTATTTTCAGGCTAATAATTACGCTTTATCGATTTTGTTTGTTTGTTTGCGCAGGGGAGTCTTGTGGTGGTCTTCTCTGTGTCGTTCGGTGTGTGTGTATGTATTGGACACTATGGTGATAAGTGTGATTTATAACACTTAAATAGACAGTGGTTTTTGTGATCAACATTTATTGATAGTGAGTGATGTGTATCCCTGAAAATGAACAGTGTATTGAGTGTGGAAAAGGTTATAGCCTTTGGTCTATATATACAGAATCCGGTTGTTAGTGCAATGACTCTTTACTAAGTTTATTAACGGTATGAGTGATGTGAAATTTTTTGGTTGGGTATCTATTTATCGAATGGTGATGTTTTGGCTTTCTGGTTTTGGAAAGTTTTCCTGTGATTAGTCTTAAGTTTAAGAGGTTGATAGTATTTGTTATATATTGTAATATATTGTTATCCTCGTGAGCTGCAAACCTTGGTACTTGCCACCCTCTTTCCTTTTGTTTGTCATGTTTTTGCAGTTTGTTTAATAATTATTTTTGATATTTCAATATGTGATGACCTGTATGTTTTAATTTAAATCGCATTACAAGGGAAAAAAATTAGGATTTTTTTTTTGTTGGGTGAGGAGGTGTAACATAGTTGTTATATATTTCTAAATTATTTAAGTTTTTAGATGTATAAGATTAAGTATAGACGTATTTATATTTTCAAGTGGTGTGGGTTTCGTGGCTGCGCTCCTGTGAACGGAGGTTTGAACGGGCTTGTTGGAGGAGGGTTCCTTAGTGTGTTTCTGAGCCTCCAACCTTGAAGGGCACGACATTTGCTGTTGGAACTATATCTATTCCTCACCATTGCAGAGCTACTTTGTGAAGCTGTTTAGCTTTTCTGGATATCCTTTCTCTGCAGCAGGGACCATTTATCCTGCCTGTTGTGTACTGCCCTTGGTTCAGTAAAAGCCAAGGGGACCTCTCTGTCCCAAGGTAATAATAATTATACCTGTTTAATTATCGTGATCACGACCTGTGATAATCAGCTGACGTCATTAGTGGAGCTTCTGAAAGCCTTTCAATCAAACCAGCCATCGTCAATTTGCTAGGGATATTTAGTTTGTATTTGTTAGGATATTCTTACTTTTCGTTGGCCTTCTCCTTTCTGGACACTCTCTCCATTTAGTATGCATGTGTTGATGACCTTTCCTTAATTGTGTCATTGTTTTCTTTTGCAGGGAGTTAAGATTGAGTGTGTATCATTTATTATTGTATTATTGTGGTTCAGGTGTTATTTCTGTCTAAATATTATGTATTAAAGTTAAGCAGATTTTTGTGGTATTTTCTTTGTCCCCTTGAGTTGACTTTGCACTCGTATTGATGTTTGGATACTATTCCACCTTTAGTGGACTAAGTACTGTATGATGGTGAATACTATTTGATAAGTGTAGTGTTTTGTGTGGTGGTCAAAGCCAGCCATCACAAGTGGCGACCGTGACAGGATCTTTCGTTCCTGATTATTCACCTGTGTTTGTGCAAAGTTAATTCTTGGGGTAATTTTTTTTTTCAGGCAGTGTATTTTCACCTCCTTGGTGTTGTTTTATGTAAATTTAGTATTTTGCGTGATTAAGCGGTCATCATGGTTGTTAACGTATTAGAACTCCTTAGAGGAGAGGGGTGGCAAGAGAGGTTGGCAGAGCTAAATAGGGAAGACTTGGGAATTGTAGCAGAACATTTTGAATTGGAATATGATGTGTCCATAAGAAAGGGTGTATTGCTATTACACATTTATGATTATGTTAAAACTGTAAAGACAGGTGGGAACAAGAGGTGAAACCTGATGAAGTAGTGTCTATAGAAATTTTGGATAGGCAGATTGCCCTGAGACAAATGGAATTTGAAATGGAAAAGTTTAAGGCAGGGGAAAGAGAAAAGGAGAGGCAGCATGAGATTGCCATGAGAAACCCAGGTTCTTTTTCCCCCGCCCATTCCCCAAATAGGTTAGTAACTCCTGCTATTAATTTATCGCAGGCTCTCAAATTTGTACCTAAATTTGAAGAGAATAATGTAGCAGAATTCTTTGTATCATTTGAGAGGATTGCTGCAAGGTTGGAGTGGCCCCTAGAGTATTGGACCACTCTTATACAAAGTAAATTGGTTGGAAGAGCTCAGAGGGTATATGTAACGCTGGAGGAGGATCTATCAGCAGATTATGAGAGTGTAAAGGCTATTGTCTTGAAGGCCTATGAGTTAGTCCCTGAAGGTTATAGGCAACGCTTCCGGAACTTAGAAAAATGTAGGGAACAAACATTTGTTGAATTTGCCAGGGCGAAGGAACTGTATGCTAGCGATTGGTTCAAGTCCAAGGAGGTGGGAGATTTTGAGAAATTGAAGGAGTTAATGTTGGTGGAGGAGTTTAAGAGGTGTGCCCCGGATAAACTGAAGGTCCACCTCGAAGAATTAAAACTCGAGACCGTTCAGGAGGTAGCCATCGCTAGTGACGAATATTGCTTGTCTCATAAGAGTGAGTTAGGGGGAGTAACGACAAATGTGAAGTCTAGTTGGGTTAAGATGGGTAGGAATACTAATGCTAATCCGAATAATAATGCAAAGGTATTTAGTAGAAATAATCATGGAAGTAATAATAATCAGGGTAATGCTAATAATAATTTTTCTCCTAACAGAGGTAATAGGCCAAATATATATAATCCAGAGAAATTGAGGGCATTGACGTGCTTCTTTTGCAATATGAAGGGGCACGTAAAGAGTATGTGTTATGCGTTTAAAAGAGCGCAAGATGCTAATAGTAGGCCAGTGATGGGTGTGGAAAAGAGAGAGGGAGAAAATATCCCGACAGGGTCCGCTGACCAATGACTACCTGGTTGTTTTGACAGATATTTGTCCTTCGGTAGTGTCTCCTTCGCCAATTCGCCCGAGAAAAGATGAGTGCGTATTTTGCGTGATACGGGTGCAGCACAGTCTTTGATCCTAAGGGAGGCATTACCTTGTAATTTTGTACCAAAAAGTGGAGAATTTGTGTTATTAGCTGGTTTTCCTGATACGGTAAAATCGTATGCCATCGAAAATTTTAATTTAATCTGCCCTTCCTTTGCAGGGAATTTGAAGTTGGCCATAGTAGATAAATTCCCGGTTAAGGAGGTTGATGTGGTGATAGGGAATGATGTGGCTATGAAGAATAATACTTGTCCCATATTGATAAACCCTGATAGTGAAGTAGCAGCAGTTACTCGTTCTAGTGCTAGAATTGTTGACGCTGCAGAGTCAACAATTGATGTAGATTTAAGTAGTTTAGATCGTAGTGATACCCTAGCTGTAGATCTTGGAATGTTAACGGACGAGTTAAATTGGACTACTGAAGAGCTAATCAAGGGCCAGAAAAAGGAGTTTCGGGAACTCCCTATTGAGTCAGGGGAGGTGTCTGATATGACTGGTCCCAAATTTAAGATAATTAATAATATTTTATATAGGTTGAGTAGGCCTATGGGGGTGGATAATGTTGATCATGAAATTGTAAAACAGATAATGGTTCCCTTTGGTTACAGGAAGGAATTAATGTCATTGGCGCACGAAAGTGGTTTGGCCGGCCATTTTGGAATTCATAAAACTTCCTGCAAATTGTTAGGGAATTATTATTGGCCGAAGTTGAAGGCAGATGTAAAGAAGTTTGTCAATAGTTGTGATGTGTGTCAGAGGGTCGGTAAACCCAATCAGCGGATTCCAAAATTGCCTCTATGTCCTATTCCCGTAGTTTCCGAACCTTTTAAGGAAGTCATTATTGATGTGGTTGGACCATTACCGAAGACGCGTAGTGGTAATGAGTATTTTTGGGCTCAAGCCATGACGTCCTGATGGAGGGTTCCTTCAGTAGCTTCCTAGGGTATATTTAACTACAGGGATATTCCCAGAGAATTAAACTAAAGGTTATCACAGAATTCTAACTTCTGGTGCGAGTACCCTAAAGGTATCCCTCTAGGATATCTTATATCAACAGGGGACGCATGTATTAACACGCCACATAGCTATCTGCACCCCATATAGAGTTAACATTTCGATATGAGAGGTGGAGAATAACTGGGGAGCCGTTCCACAGTTACACTTTTCCGTGGCTGTTTTTGGTACTCGAAACGTAAACAAACGGGCGCCATTGCTAAATGACATCACGTCCGTCCTCATCCTTCAGCCTGTAGCTCCTTGCTTTGGTCGGATTTTCCTTGAGTGCGTTTTTCATCTGCTTACATCGCCGTTATGTTGCTACCTTCAGCCTCGCCTTCTTTTGGAAAGTTGAGTACCAGGTCCCAGTATTGTTTAAATAAGCTCTAGCCGTAAAGTAACTTCTACTTTTCGTAAAATATTGTGTTTTGTGGCAGAGCTGTGCCGATCCTGGACGCGCCATTTTATGGCATCGCTGTTCATTTCGCATGCTTTATTTAGTTAGCCAGAACAGCCTTATCCGGTCACTTAACTAATTAATATTATTAGTTATTTAGTCTTCATAGCTAGGAATTACTTATATCGTGTTTTAGCGCTCATCAGACTCGGTCGCCGTTCGACGCCATACTAGATCACTAGCTTAGCCACAATTTTAAATGATAAGACAATACCTATATATGGAAGTGGCTAAGCCATCTGGCTGCAGTATGTTGGCTGTCGGCATGCTGTCGGCAGGTATGAGAAGGGGTGCATGTCCCTTAACGTCTCCAGGGGGTCCCGGCAGACCGACGGCACGCCGGAGGCCGGTCCTGCAGGGTGAAAGGCATCAAGACAGACACATTGAGTATCTAAAATATAATACAATCGTGGCGACCGCCGGCACAGCGGCGGATCGCCGGCAGGAGACTGACGGCCTGGTGACCTTGGATCAATTCATAAGATGGATATGTATATGGTTGTATACCTAGACCGCCGGCAATCAATGCCGGCAATCAATGCCGGCACGCCGGATGCCGGCACGGAGGGTCGGCCAGCTGCTACTAGGTAAAATAAGGGTGGGATGTCGGCTGTATGTCGACGGAAGGCGGCAGCCTCCGGCACACGGAAGGCTGACGTCTGAGAGGGGGGGGGCATATTATGAAAGAATGTCACCAGAGGTAAGGGCGGTATCGCCGGCGGTGGAGGCGGCAAGGGACCGGCACCAGGATAGACGGGGAGAAAGATAAGGAGGGATGGAAGGGGTAAGATCACATACGCCTCCGGCATCCCTCC
The DNA here is from genome assembly GCF_036898095.1 of Palaemon carinicauda. Taxonomy (NCBI): domain Eukaryota; kingdom Metazoa; phylum Arthropoda; class Malacostraca; order Decapoda; family Palaemonidae; genus Palaemon; species Palaemon carinicauda. The sequence continues at coordinate 23,304,096 of NC_090727.1, read as the reverse complement.
GGAGAGAGTGCACTCATGATAGGAGTAAATACTCCAACATCCAGCGGCAGGGAGCCGGCAGTCGGCCGGGTGCCTGGGGTAACCCAAGGGAGGGTTAGAGGGCACTCAAGAAGGGGGAAACCCCCGCCGGCCGGACCGCTGCCGGCAACTACCCCCATAGAAGGGTATGTGTACCAGAGCGGCCAGCTTAGCAGGAGAACAAGTTAGCCCTACCACTCCACCCAAGGGAGGAGTTGTAGGACTAAGGACAGATGTGTATAGGCAAGCCTACACCAAAGGGATAGGTTGGGAGGGAGAAGATGAGGGGTCTTTCTATAGGGGAGACTCTGTATAAAAACGGCCACCAAGGAGAGGGAGAACACTCCCTAACCTAGGTTAGGTAGCCCAGAATGAGAGTGGTACAGGAGTACCGTCTCAAACTATAATAGAGCAGAGTCAACCCGAGAGTTTAACCTAGAGAAGGAGGGCTAACTCCTAGGCTAGGTAAGCTGAAAGACACATCGCAAGTTGCAGGGAGGGAGGAGTAACCCAACCAGGTGCAACTGAGGAAGGACAGAGCCGTTCCTTATTTCTCGGTCACGACCCTAAGGGAGGATCATTCCCTTAGGGTAGACAGAGAAGCGATAAATACTCTGTTTGTAGACAAGATTCCCCTATATAGAAGGGGAAGCAGGGCCACACAGAGGGAATGCCCACAGGCAGGGGGATTAGGGAGCATATAGGGGTTCCTACATTAGGTTAGGGTGGAAAGATACGCAATCAACCCGGTCCCCTATATGGTCCCCGAAGGCGAAAACACTTACATCACAGTTAATAGTATGTTTAATAATGCCACAATCTTCATAACTTAGCCTAGGAACACTGGTATATATTATGCATGAAAACAAGCACTAGGCGATCCAGCCTAGGGGCTAAGCTAGCGATCTAGTATGGGGTCGAACGGCGACCGAGTCTGATGAGCGCTAAAACACGATATAAGTAATTCCTAGCTATGAAGACTAAATAACTATTAATATTAATTAGTTAAGTGACCAGATAACGCTGTTCTGGCTAACTATATAAAGCATGCGGAATGAACAGCGACGCCATAAAATGGCGCGTCCGGGATCGGCACAGCTCTGCCACAAAACACAATATTTTACGAAAAGTAGAAGTTACTTTACGGCTAGAGCTTATTTAAACAATACTTGGACCTAGTACTCAACTTTCCAGAAGAAGGCGAGGCTGAAGGTAGCGACATAACGGCGATGTAAGCAGATGAAAAACGCACTCAAGGAATATCCTACCAAAGCAAGGAGCTACAGGCTGAAGGATGAGGACGGACGTGATATCATTTAGCAATGGCGCCCGTTTGTTTACGTTTCGAGTACCAAAAACAGCCACGAACGAGTGTAACTGTGGAACGGCTCCCCAGTTATTCTCCACCTCTCATATCGAAGTGTTAACTCTATATGGGGTGCAGATAGCTATGTGGCGTGTTAATACATGCGTCCCCTGTTGATATAAGATATCCTAGAGGGAAACCTTTAGGGTACTCGCACCAGAAGTTAGAATTCTGTGATAACCTTTAGTTTAATTCTCTGGGAATATCCCTGTAGTTAAATATACCCTAGGAAGCTACTGAAGGAACCCTCCATCAGGACGTCATGGCTATCTCACCCAAAAATAGATTTTTCGCTTCGCTCAAAATCCGTTATTTTGACAATAATGGATAGGATGTCTCGATATCCCGAGGCAATACCACTACGTACCATGAAAAGCATTAAAATTTTTGACATACTAATTGACTTTTTTACCAGGTTTGGGAGGCCTAAAGTAATTCAATCAGATTGTGTATCTAATTTCATGAGTAGGCATTTCAAAGATAAAATGGCAGAGTTGAATATAAAACATGGGACCTCTTCTCCATATCACCCAGAAAGTCAGGGAGTTCTGGAGAGATTTCATCAAACCCTGAAATCTATGATAAAAAAATATTGTTTAATTAATGGTTCTGAATGGGATAAGGAATTACCTTATTTGTTGTTCACTTTTCGTTCTGTCCCAAGTCAGTCTTTGGGGTTTTCGCCTTTCAACCTTGTGTTTGGTCATTGTGTTCGAGGGCCTCTCGATGTGGTTCGTGAGTCTTGGGAGGCAGACGTCCCTGAGGTTAATTTATTGGATTATGTGTCTAATCTAGGCGATAAATTAACCAAAGCTTGGAAATTTGCGAGTGAAAATTTATTGTGTAGCCAAAAAAGAATGAAGTTCCTTTTTGATAGAAGGTCCAAGGCACTCGACTTTGCGGTAGGCGATAAAGTGTTTGTTTTGTTACCCTTCCCAGGGAATCCATTGAAAGCTTCTTTTTCAGGTCCTTGGAAAATTTTGAAAAAAGTAAGTGAAGTTAACTATCCAGTCGAGACGCCCCAAAGAAGGAAGCCTTTTCAACTGTGTCATGTAAATATGTTGAAAGCTTATATGGAACGGGAGAAAGTCATTCCCGTAGCAACCATTGGGAATACGGTAGATTATGAGAACAATAACCATTTTTCTTTTTCAGAGGGGAAGGGTATTGATGATAATTGTTTTAATGGATGTGAATGGCGGTCGGATAATAGAAAGTCTTTGGAAAATTTTTCGGGAGTAATTTCACATTTAGGTAAGGAAGAACAAAGGTCTTTGAAAAAATTAGTATCTGATTTTAAGGAATTATTTTCGGATGTACCGGGTAGGATTTGGTCCTTGAACATGATGTAGATGTAGGTAGCGCCACTCCTGTGAAACGATCTCCTTACAGGTTGAATCCCTTCAAAAATGAGGTTGTAGCGAAGGAAGTGGATTATATGTTAAAACATGACCTAATTGAACCTAGTCAAAGTCCGTGGTCATCACCGGTTGTATTGGTAAAGAAATTCGACGGCGATTTCAAGTTATGTTTTGATTACCGTAAGTTGAATGAGTTATCTAAATCTGATTGTTATCCATTACCTCGATTTTAGGATTGTATTGATCGAATGGGTAAGGCCAAATACATTAGCAAATTCGATTTGTTGAAAGGTTATTGGCAAGTTCCTCTTTCAAAGCGGGCAAGGGCCCTGTCTGCTTTTGTAACACCACAGGGACTGTTTCAATGTAAAGTTATGCCGTTTGGTATGAAGAACGCGGCTGCCACATTTCAGAGGTTAATGAATACTTTAGTCCATGGCTTAGAAGTATGTGTTGTGTATATTGATGATATTGTTATTTATAGCGATGATTGGGAAACCCATTTAAAACGTATTAGGGCACTATTTGAGGTGTTGAAAAAGGCAAGTTTGGTAATTAATTTAAAGAAAAGTGATTTCGCAAAGGCGAAGGTGGTATATTTGGGTCATGAGGTTGGTAATGGTAAAGTTGCTCCTAAGCAGGCCAATATCGAAAGTATTGAAAACATGGTAGTCCCTAAATGTTGGAGGGATGTCAGAAGATTCCTTGGTTTGAGTGGGTACTACCGAAGGTTTGCTAGGAATTTTTCGGATATAGCAGATCCGTTGACAAATCTCTTGAGTAAGAAGGTAGCATTTGTCTGGACGGATGAAACACAAAAGGCTTTTGATAATTTAAAAAGAGTATTAATTAATTACCCTGTCTTGAGAGCTCCTGATTTTGACCTTTTTTCTCTTACCACGGATGCAAGTGACGTTGGTGTAAGAGCGGTGTTGTTGCAGAATGACGAGCAGGGAGTTTCTCATCCTGTCGCATTCTTTTCTAAAAAGTTGTCCTTCGCCGAACGGAGGTATTCTACTGTGGAGAAAGAGACTCTAGCTTTAGTATTTGCTATTAACCATTTTCAGGTTTATCTCTCCTCCTCAGATACACCTATTAAGGTCTTGACGGATCATAATCCCCTGATATTCATCAGCAGATACAAGAATAAAAATCAACGATTGATGAGGTGCAGTCTCATGCTGCAAGAGTGGAATTTAGAATTTTCCCACATCCCAGGAAAAGATAATATTGTTGCTGATTTTCTCTCTCGCAGCGTTGAATATTAGTTGATTGACAGAGGGCTATGCAGTTATTAAAGGTAGTATCTGTATCGTTCTAATTATGGTGTGTGTGCGGTTGAAGTGGGCACGTAGTGAGTAGAAGCAAATGTATATTTAAGATTTATTAATCATGGTTTCTTTACAGAAGACTATAATGTTTTGGGTATAGTATATGGGATCTTTAAGGTTAAAAGGTGAGGGTGATCACTGGTATTTGCTAATGGTTGATTAATTATGTGGTCTAAGGTTTTGAGGTGTCAGGTACGATAAGGTTTATAATAATTTAAAAAAAGGAGATAGGCACTAATCTAGTTATTCGGTATTTTCAGGCTAATAATTACGCTTTATCGATTTTGTTTGTTTGTTTGCGCAGGGGAGTCTTGTGGTGGTCTTTTCTGTGTCGTTCGGTGTGTGTGTATGTATTGGACACTATGGTGATAAGTGTGATTTATAACACTGAAATAGACAGTGGTTTTTGTGATCAACATTTATTGATAGTGAGTGATGTGTATCCCTGAAAATGAACAGTGTATTGAGTGTGGAAAAGGTTATAGCCTTTGGTCTATATATACAGAATCCAGTTGTTAGTGCAATGACTCTTTACTAAGTTTATTAACGGTATGAGTGATGTGAAATTTTTTGGTTGGGTATCTATTTATCGAATGGTGATGTTTTGGCTTTCTGGTTTTGGAAAGTTTTCCTGTGATTAGTCTTAAGTTTAAGAGGTTGTTAGTATTTGTTATATATTGTAAAATATTGTTATCGTTGTGAGCTGCAAACCTTGGTACTTGCCACCCTCTTTCCTTTTGTTTGTCATGTTTTTGCAGTTTGTTTAATAATTATTTTTGATATTTCAATATGTGATGACCTGTATGTTTTAATTTAAATCGCATTACAAGGGAAAAAAATTAGGAATTTTTTTTTTTGTTGGGTGAGGAGGTGTAACATAGTTGTTATATATTTCTAAATTATTTAAGTTTTTAGATGTATAAGATTAAGTATAGACGTATTGTTATAAGGTTAAGTATGGACTTATTCTTTTCTTTCTTTAATAGTTTGTCTTTTCACTGGTGGTTATGTTAGTGTTTATAATGGACTAACGGCTGTTTTATATTTTCAAGTGGTGTGGGTTTCGTGGCTGCGCTCCTGTGAACGGAGGTTTGAACGGGCTTGTTGGAGGAGGGTTCCTTAGTGTGTTTCTGAGCCTCCAACCTTGAAGGGCACGACATTTGCTGTTGGAACTATATCTATTCCTCACCATTGCAGAGCTACTTTGTGAAGCTGTTTAGCTTTTCTGGATATCCTTTCTCTGCAGCAGGGACCATTTATCCTGCCTGTTGTGTACTGCCCTTGGTTCAGTAAAAGCCAAGGGGACCTCTCTGTCCCAAGGTAGTAATAATTATACCTGTTTAATTATCGTGATCACGACCTGTGATAATCAGCTGACGTCATTAGTGGAGCTTGTGAAAGCCTTTCAATCAAACCAGCCATCGTCAATTTGCTAGGGATATTTAGTTTGTATTTGTTAGGATATTCTTACTTTTCGTTGGCCTTCTCCTTTCTGGACACTCTCTCCATTTAGTATGCATGTGTTGATGACCTTTCCTTAATTGTGTCATTGTTTTTTTTTGCAGGGAGTTAAGATTGAGTGTGTATCATTTATTATTGTATTATTGTGGTTCAGGTGTTATTTCTGTCTAAATATTATGTATTAAAGTTAAGCAGATTTTTGTGGTATTTTCTTTGTCCCCTTGAGTTGACTTTGCACTCGTATTGATGTTTGGATACTATTCCACCTTTAGTGGACTAAGTACTGTATGATGGTGAATACTATTTGATAAGTGTAGTGTTTTGTGTGGTGGTCAAAGCCAGCCATCACAAGTGGCGACCGTGACAGGATCTTTCGTTCCTGATTATTCACCTGTGTTTGTGCAAAGTTAATTCTTGGGGTAATTTTTTTTTTCAGGCAGTGTATTTTCACCTCCTTGGTGTTGTTTTATGTAAATTTAGTATTTTGCGGGATTAAGTGGTCATCATGGTTGTTAACGTATTAGAACTCCTTAGAGGAGAGGGGTGGCAAGAGAGGTTGGCAGAGCTAAATAGGGAAGACTTGGGAATTGTAGCAGAACATTTTGAATTGGAATATGATGTGTCCATAAGAAAGGGTGTATTGCTATTACACATTTATGATTATGTTAAAACTGTAAAGACAGGTGGGAACAAGAGGTGAAACCTGATGAAGTAGTGTCTATAGAAATTTCGGATATGCAGATTGCCCTGAGACAAATGGAATTTGAAATGGAAAAGTTTAAGGCAGGGGAAAGAGAAAAGGAGAGGCAGCATGAGATTGCCATGAGAAACCCAGGTTCTTTTTCCCCTGCCCATTCCCCAAATAGGTTAGTAACTCCTGCTATTAATTTATCGCAGGCTCTCAAATTTGTACCTAAATTTGAAGAGAATAATGTAGCAGAATTCTTTGTATCATTTGAGAGGATTGCTGCAAGGTTGGAGTGGCCCCTAGAGTATTGGACAACTCTTATACAAAGTAAATTGGTTGGAAGAGCTCAGAGGGTATATGTAACGCTGGAGGAGGATCTATCAGCAGATTATGAGAGTGTAAAGGCTATTGTCTTGAAGGCCTATGAGTTAGTCCCTGAAGGTTATAGGCAACGCTTCCGGAACTTAGAAAAATGTAGGGAACAAACTTTTGTTGAATTTGCCAGGGCGAAGGAACTGTATGCTAGCGATTGGTTCAAGTCCAAGGAGGTGGGAGATTTTGAGAAATTGAAGGAGTTAATGTTGGTGGAGGAGTTTAAGAGGTGTGCCCCGGATAAACTGAAGGTCCACCTCGAAGAATTAAAACTCGAGACCGTTCAGGAGGTAGCCATCGCTAGTGACGAATATTGCTTGTCTCATAAGAGTGAGTTAGGGGGAGTAACGACAAATGTGAAGTCTAGTTGGGTTAAGATGGGTAGGAATAATAATGCTAATCCGAATAATAATGCAAAGGTATTTAGTAGAAATAATCATGGAAGTAATAATAATCAGGGTAATGCTAATAATAATTTTTCTCCTAACAGAGGTACTAGGCCAAATATATATAATCCAGAGAAATTGAGGGCATTGACGTGCTTCTTTTGCAATAAGAAGGGGCACGTAAAGAGTATGTGTTATGCGTTTAAAAGAGCGCAAGATGCTAATAGTAGGCCAGTGATGGGTGTGGAAAAGAGAGAGGGAGAAAATATCCCGACAGGGTCCGCTGACCAATGACTACCTGGTTGTTTTGACAGATATTTGTCCTTCGGTAATGTATCCTTCGCCAATTCGCCCGAGAAAAGATGAGTGCGTATTTTGCGTGATACGGGTGCAGCACAGTCTTTGATCCTAAGGGAGGCATTACCTTGTAATTTTGTACCAAAAAGTGGAGAATTTGTGTTATTAGCTGGTTTTCCTGATACGGTAAAATCGTATGCCATCGAAAATTTTAATTTAATCTGCCCTTCCTTTGCAGGGAATTTGAAGTTGGCCATAGTAGATAAATTCCCGGTTAAGGAGGTTGATGTGGTGATAGGGAATGATGTGGCTATGAAGAATAATACTTGTCCCATATTGATAAACCCTGATAGTGAAGTAGCAGCAGTTACTCGTTCTAGTGCTAGAATTGTTGACGCTGCAGAGTCAACAATTGATGTAGATTTAAGTAGTTTAGATCGTAGTGATACCCTAGCTGTAGATCTTGGAATGTTAACGGACAAGTTAAATTGGACTACTGAAGAGCTAATCAAGGGCCAAAAAAGGAGTTTCGGGAACTCCCTATTGAGTCAGGGGAGGTGTCTGATATGACTGGTCCCAAATTTAAGATAATTAATAATATTTTATATAGGTTGAGTAGGCCTATGGGGGTGGATAATGTTGATCATGAAATTGTAAAACAGATAATGGTTCCCTTTGGTTACAGGAAGGAGTTAATGTCATTGGCACAAGAAAGTGGTTTGGCCGGCCATTTTGGAATTCATAAAACTTCCTGCAAATTGTTAGGGAATTATTATTGGCCGAAGTTAAAGGCAGATGTAAAGAAGTTTGTCAATAGTTGTGATGTGTGTCAGAGGGTCGGTAAACCCAATCAGCGGATTCCAAAATCGCCTCTATGTCCTATTCCCGTAGTTTCCGAACCTTTTAAGGAAGTCATTATTGATGTGGTTGGACCATTACCGAAGACGCGTAGTGGTAATGAGTATATTTTGACAATAATGGATAGGATGTCTCGATATCCCGAGGCAATATCACTACGTACCATGAAAAACATTAAAATTGTTGACGTACTAATTGACTTTTTTACCAGGTTTGGGATGCCTAAAGTAATTCAATCAGATTGTGGATCTAATTTCATGAGTAGGCATTTCAAAGATAAAATGGCAGAGTTGAATATAAAACATGGGACCTCTTCTCCATATCACCCCGAAAGTCAGGGAGTTCTGGAGAGATTTCATCAAACCCTGAAATCTATGGTAAAAAAAATATTGTTTAATTAATGGTTCTGAATGGGATAAGGAATTACCTTATTTGTTGTTCACTTTTCGTTCTGTCCCAAGTCAGTCTTTGGGGTTTTCGCCTTTCAACCTTGTGTTTGGTCATTGTGTTCGAGGGCCTCTCGATGTGGTTCGTGAGTCTTGGGAGGCAGACGTCCCTGAGGTTAATTTATTGGATTATGTGTCTAATCTAGGCGATAAATTAACCAAGGCTTGGAAATTTGTGGGTGAAAATTTATTGTGTAGCCAAAAACGAATGAAGTTCCTTTTTGATAGAAGGTCCAAGGCGCGCGACTTTGCGGTAGGCGATAAAGTGTTTGTTTTGTTACCCTTCCCAGGGAATCCATTGAAAGCTTCTTTTTCAGGTCCTTGGAAAATTTGGAAAAAAAGTAAGTGAAGTTAACTATTTAGTGGAGACGCCCCAAAGAAGGAAACTTTTCAACTGTTTCATGTAAATATGTTGAAGGCTTATATGGAACGGGAGAAAGTCATTCCCGTAGCAACCATTGGGAATACGGTAGATTATGAGAACAATAACCATTTTTCTTTTATTGATGATAATTGTTTTAATGGATGTGAATGGCGGTCGGATAATAGAAAGTCTTTGGAAAATTTCTCGGGAGTAATTTCACATTTAGGTAAGGAAGAACAAAGGTCTTTGAAAAAATTAGTATCTAATTTTAATGAATTATTTTCGGATGTACCGGGTAGGACTTTGGTCCTTGAACATGATGTAGATGTAGGTAGCGCCACTCCTGTGAAACGATCTCCTTACAGGTTGAATCCCTTCAAAAATGAGGTTGTAGCGAAGGAAGTGGATTATATGTTAAAACATGACCTAATTGAACCTAGTCAAAGTCCGTGGTCATCACCGGTTGTATTGGTAAAGAAATCCGACGGTGATTTCAGGTTATGTTTTGATTACTGTAAGTTGAATGAGTTATCTAAATCTGATTGTTATCCATTACCTCAAATTGAGGATTGTATAGATCGAATGGGTAAGGCCAAATACATTAGCAAATTCGATTTGTTGAAAGGTTATTGGCAAGTTCCTCTTTCCAAGCGGTCAAGGGCCCTGTCTGCTTTTGTAACACCACAGGGACTGTTTCAATGTAAAGTTATGCCGTTTGGTATGAAGAACGAGGCTGCCACATTTCAGAGGTTAATGAATACTTTAGTCCATGGTTTAGAAGGATGTGTTGTGTATATTGATGATATTGTTATTTATAGCGATGATTGGGAAACCCATTTAAAACGTATTAGGGCACTATTTGAGGTGTTGAAAAAGGCAAGTTTGGTAATTAATTTAAAGAAAAGTGATTTCGCAAAGGCGAAGGTGGTATATTTGGGTCATGAGGTTGGTAATGGTAAAGTTGCTCCTAAGCAGGCCAATATCGAAAGTATTGAAAACATGGTAGTCCCTAAATGTTGGAGGGATGTCAGAAGATTCCTTGGTTTGAGTGGGTACTACCGAAGGTTTGCTAGGAATTTTTCGGATATAGCAGATCCGTTGACAAATCTCTTGAGTAAGAAGGTAGCATTTGTCTGGACGGATACACACAAAAGGCTTTTGATAATTTAAAAAGAGTACTAATTAATTACCCTTTCTTGAGAGCTCCTGATTTTGACTTTCCTTTTTCTCTTGCCACGGGTGCAAGTGACGTTGGTGTAGGACCGGTGTTGTTGCAGAATGACGAGC
>NC_090727.1:23271361-23283861 GCF_036898095.1 Palaemon carinicauda | reverse complement strand
TCTTGAGGCTCTTACAGAGCCCCTAGAATTAGTTATGGTGTGGGGTCACGGCAATTGGCTGGGCGGGATACACAAGTATGTGTCTTTTCTGCTTCATTTCCAGCTTATCTATCTAAAGCTTATACTTGGAAAGGAATCTTATATTGTAAGTTTAAATAACTTTAAGACTAATCTAAGATTACTCTAAGTAAATGTAAGAGACTTCTGTAGACTCATGTGCCCCTTTCTTTTACAGGATGAGTACATCCGGTGTGAGAGCGCCTTCTGCAGCGTTCGGCGCCCGGACTTCTATGGCCACCTGGCATGCCAAACCCACGCCAGCTGTTCCATTGCTCAAGGGACTCTACGGTATTGGGACCCACAGGTTTGCACTGTCTGCAAAGACCTGCTCCATGAGGCGTTCGAGGACCGCCCCCCCCCCACCCCCAAGTGGAGGCCAGGGACATCGCCCGAGAGAAACTACGCAAATGGGTGTGTGGTTTCCAGAAGAACGCCACGGGGCCCTATCTCCCAAACGAGAAGATGAGAGCTTTGCTCTTTCTAAAGGCATCTGCGGAGGCTGTTATCCCCAAGCCTGATATCCCCTCCCGGCGGAAGACCTCACTATCTTAGAGTGTTCTGCGGGCTCCGTTGCGGCTGGATGAAAGGTTGCCACCCTCCCCCTTTCATTTGAACACTCTTTCCGGAAGACGACGAGGTTTGGGTAGTGAGCTACTGCCCTTCTCTCTTTCTTCTATCCTTTCTCTCTCTCTGATCAGTGCCAGTCCACTGCCATCACGACCCTGCCGGCAACAGCCGTCAGCGTAACCCGGTATCCTCTCGGTCTCATTGATTGACGTCAGTGTTGGAATACCTTCACCGGTTGCTTGCCAACTGCCGACTTGCCGGCAATCTGCCATCATCCTGAGGTTTTGCCCTCTCTCTGCCACAGAGACTGATGACATGGAGGGGTTCCCCCTCGAGGGAGATTTGCCGGCGCCCGGCGTGCTTCCGGCAGGCCGTCACGCTGCCGGTGTCACCTAATCTTACTACTTCAGTTGACTGCCACCTCTTCCCTGCCGGTCTTGTGTCGGCAGTGTCTATTGTATAGCTATATACGATAGCCAGTACATCTATGGAATAGTACATACCCTAGGCAAAAAACTATGGTGTATAGTTGTACAGTAAATTCTTCTAGCATACTCTGTGCTTCCATGCACAGTCCCTTGCCGATACCTATCTGAATTGGGAATAATCATTTCTCCCCCTTTCTTCTATGCTGAATGAACTCAGCTCCCCCTCTCACCATGACTAATACCCTGGAGGAAGTCTAAGCTATGCTTTATCCAATGTGGATGATTCCTTACCCCTCTTGAGGCTCTTACAGAGCCCCTAGAATTAGTTATGGTGTGGGGTCACGGCAATTGGCTGGGCGGGATACACATGTATGTGTCTTTTCTGCTTCATTTCCAGCTTACCTATCTTAAGCTTACACTTGGAAAGGAATCTTATATTGTAAGTTTAAATAACTTTAAGAATAATCTAAGATTACTCTAAGTCAATGTAAAAGACTTCTGTAGACTCATGTGCCCCTTTCTGTTACAGGAGGAGTACATCCGGTGTGAGAGCACCTTCTGCAGCGTTCGGCGCCCGGACTTCTATGGCCACCTGGCATGCCGAACCCACGCCAGCTGTTCCGTTGCCCAAGGGACTCTACAGTATTGGGACCCACAGGTTTGCACTGTCTGCAAAGACCTGCTCCATGAGGCGTTCGAGGACCCCCCCCCCCCTCCCCCCAGTAGAGGCCAGGGACATCGCCCGAGAGAAACTACGCAAATGGGTGTGTGGTTTCCAGAAGAACGCTACGGGGCCCTATCTCCCAAACGAGAAGATGAGAGCTTTGCTTTTTCTAAAGGCATCTGTGGAGGCTGTTATCCCCAAGCCTGATATCCCCTGCCGGCGGAAGACCTCACTATCCTAGAGTGTTCTGCGGGCTCCGTTGCGGCTGGATGAAAGGTTGCCACCCTCCCCCTTTCATTTGAACACTCTTTCCGGAAGAAGACAAGGTTTGGGTAGTGAGCTACTGCCCTTCTCTCTTTCTTCTATCCTTTCTCTCTCTCTGATCAGTACCAGTCCACTGCCATCACGACCCTACCGGCAACAGCCGTCAGCGTATCCCGGTATCCTCTCTGTCTCATTGATTGACGTCAGGGTTGGAATACCTTCACCGGTTGCTTGCCAACTGCCGACTTGCCGGCAATCTGCCATCATCCTGAGGTTTCGCCCTCTCTCTGCCACAGAGACTGATGACATGGAGGGGTTCCCTCTCGAGGGAGATTTGCCGGCGCCCGGCGTGCTTCCGGCAGGCCGTCACGCTGCCGGCTTCACCTAAACTTACTACTTCAGTTGACTGTCACCTCTTCCCTGCCGGTCTTGTGTCAGCAGTTTTTTATTGTATAGCTATATACGATAGCCAGTACATCTATGGAATAGTACATACCCTAGGCAAAAATCTATGGTGTATAGTTGTACAGTAAATTCTTCTAGCATACTCTGTGCTTCCATGCACAGTCCCTTGCCGATACCTATCTGAATTGGGAATAATCATTTCTCCCCCTTTTTTCTATGCTGAATGAACTCAGCTCCCCCTCTCACCATGACTAATACCCTGGAGGAAGTCTAAGCTATGCTTTATCCAATGTGGATGATTCCTTACCCCTCTTGAGGCTCTTACAGAGCCCCTAGAATTAGTTATGGTGTGGGGTCACGGCAATTGGCTGGGCGGGATACACAAGTATGTGTCTTTTCTGCTTCATTTCCAGCTTACCTATCTTAAGCTTACACTTGGAAAGGAATCTTATATTGTAAGTTTAAATAACTTTAAGACTAATCTAAGATTACTCTAAGTCAATGTAAAAGACTTCTGTAGACTCATGTGCCCCTTTCTTTTACAGGAGGAGTACATCCGGTGTGAGAGCGCCTTCTGCAGCGTTCGGCGCCCGGACTTCTATGGCCACCTGGCATGCCGAACCCACGCCAGCTGTTCCGTTGCCCAAGGGACTCTACAGTATTGGGACCCACAGGTTTGCACTGTCTGCAAAGACCTGCTCCATGAGGCGTTCGAGGCCCCCCCCCCCCCGCCCCACCCAGTGGAGGCCAGGAACATCGCCCGAGAGAAACTACGCAAATGGGTGTGTGGTTTCCAGAAGAACGCCACGGGGCCCTATCTCCCAAACGAGAAGATGAGAGCTTTGCTCTTTCTAAAGGCATCTGCGGAGGCTGTTATCCCCAATCCTAATATCCCCTGTGTCCAGCTGACGATTGAACTGGATGTATCGGACGCATTGCAAGACTTCCATCTTGACGAGGTGGAGCGGATGTCGGAAGTGTCGGACACCACCGAAAGGACCTTGATGGCCGAGGATCGAGAAGAGGAGGAGCAGGCAGAGGTTCCTTACTCTGAGGGCGAAGGCACCAGCGCCCCCTCTGTTACTTCTGTTGCTATTTCAGTACCCGTTCCGTCTACTTCTTCCACTCCCGCGCCGGTGGTAGTGGACAACCAGGACAGCCTCCAGGCCTTGGTGGCACTCCTGGACGAAAGGTTTCGTAAGAGAGACGAAGACCTGAAGAGGGAGATCCTCCGTCTGTCAAAACTGACTCCGAGGAAGATCAAGGTTAAGGACCTTCCTCCTTGCTCAGTGACCAACCCATGGAGGCCTGCAGAACACATGCCAATCATGAGTGGACGAATCTTCGTCAATGATAAGCTAGGCGCCATCCCCCTTGAAGAGGTGGAGTTTTGGCCTAGTTTCGAAGCATACCCAGACTGTTACATCCATCTCAAGTCCGAGCCAGTTTCCAAGGAGGAAACCGAGCCTAAAGAGGTCATCGTCTTTGACCATACAAAAGCTCAAGCTCTTCTGGCCGGCTGCCTTAAGAGTAAGGGCTACACCAACTCCAAGGTGCCGGCCCTAAGCAAGAAACACCCATCCTTTCTTGCTCCTGCCACCATGGTCTTTCCCTTCGCCGAAAAATCAATGTTGGCAGTGTTGAGGGCGGTGGAGGAAGGAAAACCCTGCCTTACATTGGAAGAATGTAGGCCCCTCTCCCTTGCCCTCCCTCCTGACGACAAGAACTGGAAAGACATCCAGTTAACTTTTTCCATAGGAAAGTTGGAAGCTGAGGTTGTAGGACGGCAGTTCAATGAGACCCTCCCCAAGCTCTCCGAATATAGTAAGGTGAGGCAATTTTGGACACTTTTTTAGAAACCTTTGTACAAAATCTGTATTAATAATTTATGACCAAAAATCAAACATGCTTTCAAAAGAGGGAGGTCTCATCTATAAAAATAGTTTGTCTCATAATCATCAGAGAATTAGAAATTCCTATATTTCATCAATAAAAAAAATATCTTAGAGGCGAGGCAATTTTGGACAGCGAGGCAATTATGGACACGTCTGTATCTCCGTTAAGCAGCAACGCTCAATTTCCAAATTATGACAATTTGTGGTCACTATCAATATAAATATACTATAAAAAAATTATGGACTTACATAAATTTTTGAGTCCGTAATCCAAGATTGTCCAATTTTGCCTCGCCAAGAAAAAAGTGAGAAAGTTGCCTGTCCAATTTTGCCTCACCATAGCTTTGAAAACTGTCCAATTTTGCCTTACTTTATGAGTATATAAATTAAACTTTGTATTCGAGCACTTTTATGTGTAAATCTACATATATGTTATCATAAGCATATAAAATAAGACATTTGGAGTGCAGTATGGGGGGGGGGAGTGTCTGCTCAGGGTGACACCCTAAAAGGGGGTGACACCCTGAGAGTTACATCTACAAAAAGTTTGTTTTTCTAGCTTGAGGGATACGATATGATTTTCAAAAAGTTATTTAATACTGGGGACACACTCAAAGGTGTTGACACTCAGGGGTGGAACCTTCAAAAAGATCGACCAAATCATGGTGACATCCTTGAGAGGGGTGTCACCCCAAATGCTACAAATAATGAAAAAAGAAATCTTTCTTGTTTATACATTGTTCCTAGAATAATTCCCAAATCCAAAAGAAAATTTCAGGTATTAGGGAAAATATGTTTTCCCTTTTCTGCTAATTTCCATGTTGATAACTGCAATAGAAAAGATGCAGCTGGCGTGTTGCCTTTTTGATATAGTGTTCAATGCAGCAACATTAGAGTAAACAGCATGATAGTGAGAGATATAAACGACAGACAAAGCTGATCCCATAAACAATATTCCTCCTAAGTTGTACATATTCAGTTTATTCTTATTATTTTTACCTCATATTACGAACGAGCCATCAAAGAGACACTTTTACCTACAAAAGATAATCTTACAGAAAAAGCAACCAAGAATGATAAAAACAAAACAAGAATAAGAAAGTCATTTGCTCAAATAGTAACAGAAAGGGATGCAATCAAAGATTTAAGAAAAAGAGATGAAATGAAGATCAATAAAGGGAAAACCCTAAAGAAAGGCATTAAGAGAAATAAAAACAAAACAAATACTGGTAATACAAAGCAACCAAATATTTCTCGATTTCTAAGAAAAATGTGTGCAAACGCTAAAGTGAATATAAAAAAATCTAAATCGATCAAGGTAATTAATAGTGATTATTCAAACTACTTGGATAGTCCTGATAGTGAATCAAAAGGAATTTAATTAATTTTGGGAGAGCGTTTCACCTCCATATAAAGAAGCCTCAGTTGTAGGAAAATGGTATGTGGTAATTTATAAAGATAAGGAGCATCCATTATTTTGCATTGGTATAGCAACAAAATG
Organism: Palaemon carinicauda; assembly: GCF_036898095.1. Lineage (NCBI taxonomy): Eukaryota > Metazoa > Arthropoda > Malacostraca > Decapoda > Palaemonidae > Palaemon > Palaemon carinicauda. The sequence goes on along the minus strand of NC_090727.1, from coordinate 23,278,077 downwards.
GTTTTTAGCGGAAGAGGGAGGCAAAGTGACTCATTTTGAGTTAAATAGCTTGAAACCACATATCATCATCTCCTCCTACGCCTATTGACGCAAAGGACCTCGGTTAGATTGCCATTCGTCTCTATCTTGAGCTTTTAAATCAATGCTTCTCCATTCAACATCTATTTCGCGCTTCATAGTCCTCAGCCATGTAGGCCTGGGTCTTCCAACTCTTCTAGGGCCTTGTGGAGCCTGGTTGAAAGTTTGGTGAACTAATCTCTTGGAGAGAGCGAAGAGCATGCCTAAACCATCTCCATCTACCCCTCACCATGATCTCATCCACATATGGCACTTGAGTGATCTCTCTTATAGTTTCATTTCTAATCCTGTCCTGCCATTTAACTCCCAATATTCTTCTGAGGGCTTTGATTTCAAATCTATAAAATCTGTTGGATATTGTTTCATTGTTATACCACGACTCATATCCACACAGTAACACCGATCTCACTAAACTGATATATAGCCAGACTTTTATATGTAATTTCAGGCGATTTGATTTCCAGATATTACTTAACCTAGCCATTGTCTCATTTGTTTTTTTCAATCTTCCATTGAACTCAAAATGTTAATCCCTGTAGTATATATCATAGTTCCTGAATATTTAATTGGTTCCACCTCATTAAACCTTTTTCCTTTCAATGATATTTCCTCTTCCATTGCATGTTCCAATCTCCTCATCTCTGTCTTTATTCTATTTATCTTGACCTGTGGTTTTCTGCTAATAAGGACAGCGTCATCAGCATACTCTAGGTCAGCTAATATCCTGTTACCAATCCAGTCCAATCCTTTTCCAACATCACCAACTCTTCTATGCATTACAAAATGCATGAGGAGGATAAACAACATAGTATTTTCATGACAACTGACGTAAGTGTGATACCTCTGTAAATATTGCAATCAGTCAGATCTCCTATTTGCTGTTTTCACCAACACTCCTAGCTCCCATTCATCAGGCTTTGCCTCTTCACGCCACATTCTACAAAATAATCTTGTAAGTAATCTGGGAGTCACATCATTTTCGGCCAATATTATCTCAGCAGTTATTCCATCATAACTAGAGGCATCCCATCTCTTCGAGTTTTTTTAAAAGATAGCTTCGACTTCAAACACGCTGAATTCATTGAAGGGCACATCAAGGTATTCCTCAGCTTCAGGTATATCAATCAAATTAATCCCTTTATATCTCCTATTCATGACCCCACTAAAGTGTTCCATCCAACGTTGCCTTTCTTCATCTTCTGTTGTTATAACAGCTCCATCTCTCTTTTTGATGGGTATATGCTTCTTCTGCTTTGCTCCCGTAGAGATTTCTATAATAATTCTATGTACAATTCTTATACCATAGCCACTCCCTGAATCCATAGCTTTGTCAGACTCATCTGCTTTCCTGTCTAAATATTCTCGCCAGTCATTTCTGGCTTTTCTTTTGACCTCACTATCAATACTGGAATGCTTAGCATGCTCTACCTTGCAATTTTCATTACTTCCTCAAAAACTTCCAACAATCAACTTCTATCTTTGTCTCCTTTTTATAATATCCAAAGTATCATTCGTTAATTGTTTGCTATTTGTCTCCTAAAGTCTCTAAGACTGCAAATCGATTCTTACATTCAATTACAAAGATTTCTTTGCTCATCCTCTAGAAGCTAGTTGTATCAAACCTAGATATTTTATCTACATTTCTGTTGGGTGCATTCGGTTTTAATTTCAGTGTAGCAAGAGGAGCTAGTGGTCATTACCAATATTTGCACCTCTATAGCTTCTTTTACTTCTCAGAGTCCTCCTTCTCTCTTTATCAGTGGCTATGTTATCTATTTGATTTTTGTAATTGCCACATGATGAAGCCCATGTAAATTTGTGGATGTCCTTGTGCTGGAAAAGAACAAAAACTTATAAAATCTGCCCCATTTTCACTTGCAACTTCGCCAAGGCCCTCAACACCCATCACATTCTCTATACCTCGATTATTCCTTGCAACTTCAGCATTGAAGTCACCAATCACAATTTTCGTATCTCTCTCTGGGATCTCATCTGTTATACACTGCAATTCCTTATAGTATTCATCTTTCCTGTCTTCAGGGGAATCATTTGTTGGTGCATAGTTAACTATAGTACTCATATTGCACTGCTTTGATTTAAACTTTGCAAGTGACCATCCGCTATGTACAGCTCTTCATTCCATTAATGACTTTTCTGGTCTTGGTGTCGTCATTCCTACCCCTTCTCTTCCAACTCCATCTGTTCTTCCTGAGTAGATACTGTAGATATGTATTGCATTGGTGCGAGTTCTTTACCGATCCTTTTACAAAGTGTTTTACTTAGGGCCAAGATATCCAAACTGTAATTCATAACTTCATTCTCTACTTGCTGTAACTTCCAAATCTAATTCATGTTTCTAACATTCCAATTACCAATTTTCAATTTTTCTTTTGTATTTATTAACCGGGAGATTCTTAGCACCCTGCAACGCCCGAGACGGGGGGTCATTCTTTCATTTTCGCTTTTCAAAGAAAGATTAAATCCATAGAGGATTCGTTGGTTAGAGTCATCAAAGGACAGCCAGTTCCTTGTGATGCGCAGTGCCTAACTAAGGCAAGTGACCCCTGCCGGTCCATACTAACTCCAATAAGATCATCCGCCAGGCATCATGGGTAGAGGAGTATCCAGAGCACCAAACGGATACATACCTGTTTCAAATCACAGATGTAATTAAAGGTCCTTTATTTATGAAACCCAGGCCTTAACGAAAATGGTTAGTGCCATCTATAAAAGAACAGAAGCAGTTTTTTGAGCATTCAGTTGAAGTAAATAGACAAGACTTATATTCAGGCATTTATTTTGTTACGTATATGGCTATAATATGTATTGAATTTTTCACTTTTATTTCAGATTTTGTATTGTACATATTTTTTCATTAGTAATAGGTTTTATTAATATCTTCTTTGAAAAGTAAACCTTTTTCTTTTTCTGTTTTTTACAAATCAATATTTTTTCTCTTGAAGTATATGGTAAAAAATATTTTCAAATAACTATCATTTTTGGTTAAAATTATTAAGAAAATATATAGATACATATAAGAATAATATAAAAGATAAGAAAATTACAAAATGTATTACTTAATAACTTAACGTTATGAATTAGTTGTTTTTTTCATTTAAGTGTCCAAAATTGCCTCACCATTTTTCGAGGCGAGGCAAAATTGGACACTAGATATTCCAGATTTTTTCATCAATTTTTTATTTAAAACCTTCCTTTAGTATCATCTAATATTTTTTAGAAAAAAAATTTCTAGTATTATTTTTGAGAAGCCCTAAAATGAAGGCGAGGCAATTATTGGACACCCATATTCAACAATTTTTCTAGTGGTATTTAATACTTTTTCAAAACCAAACGTACTAATATTTATAAAGTAGAAGGTTGGGGAATTTCTAACAGCATTATAGTTTTTGACAATTATAAATAGTTTTAGAGATATTACATCTGTCCAATTTTTGCCTCGCTTGTCCAAAATTGCCTCTGTCCAAAATTGCCTTACCCTACTATACCTTCTGCGTTGGGAGCTGGACACGAAAGAGAGGCTGGCTGCCTCCCTTTCTCACCAAGTTCAATTGGAGACGATGGCCGAGGACACTCAGACCCCAGGCTTCTACATGGTCTTGGCTAAGACCCATCTCGACACTCTAATGAAGGACTTTTACAGCTTCATCAAGGCCCAGAGAGCCTGTAGAGAATTCATGTTTGTGGATGCAACCGTCAAATGCGAACCCCAGAAACAGAGTTCCTCCAACATTTGGGGGAAAGATCTCTTCCTTAACGACCTCGTGAAAGAGATCGTAGACAGAGCCACCACGGAGAACCAGAACCTTCTTCACAAGTGGGGCATGTCGTAGAAGAGGAAATCTTCTCAGGATTAGGGCCCCCAACCTAAGAAGAAATCGAATAAGCCCAGACCCCAGCAGCGGCAGGGTAAACGACAGTTTCTAGCACCTGCTGCTCCCATTTAGTGGCTCAGCCCCAACAGACCTTTCAGCTGGTCCCTCAGCCGGTGGTGGCTCAGTCACCAGTCTTCACACCAGCCTACGAAAGGCAGTCGACTACCTTTCGTCCTAAAGGTAGAGGCTCCGGCAAAGACTCCTCTCAACGTCCATCCAGAGGGAGAGGAGGAAGGGGAGCAGGCGGCCGAGGTGGTAAACCCATGGGAAACCAGAAGCATGAGATGCTTCCGGTGGGAGGAAGACTCCACCTCTTCCAGGATCATTGGACCTTCGATCCTAGGGCTCACAGCATCATCATGAGTGGACTAGGGTGGAGCTGGGTAACTCCACTGCCAATCTTCTACCAATTCTTCCAACATTCCACTCACGTCCTGGAAGAATACATCAAAGAACTCTTGAACAAGAAGGTGATCAAGAGGGTAAAGTCCACCAGGTTCCAAGGAAGACTATTCTGTGTTCCCAAGAAGGACTCCGACAAACTCAGAGTCATTCTGGACTTGTCCCCTCTCAAAAAGTTCATAGTGAACAACAAATTCAAGATGCTAACTCTTCAGCACATAAGAGCCCTACTGCCTCAAAAGGCATACACAGTCTCAATAGACTTAGCGGATGCCTACTGGCACATTCCAATGAATCGCCAAGCCTCCTCATACCTAGGATTCAGGCTCCAAAGAAGGCGTTACGGTTTCAAAGCCATGCCCTTCGGACTCAACATAGCCCCAAGGATCTTCACGAAGCTCGCAGAAACGATCGTCCAACAGCTATGCTTACAAGGCGTCCAGGTGATGGCTTACCTGGACGATTGGCTGGTATGGGCAGCATCCTCAGAAGAACGCTTGCAAGCTTCCAGAAAGGTGACCCAGTTCCTGGAACATCTGGGTTTCCAGATCAACACCAAAAAGTCTCAACTTTCTCCTGCTCAGAAGTTTCAATGGCTAGGAATCCATTGGAACCTTCAGTCACACCGTCTTTCCATCCCTCTGAAGAAAAGAGAGGAAATAGCGGGATCTGTCAAGAGACTTCCAAAATCCAAACGGGTTTCAAGACTACAACAGGAACAGGTGCTCAGCTCCCTCCAGTTCGCTCCAGTGACAGACCCAGTGCTGCGAGCACAGCTAAAGGATGCATCGGGAGTCTGGAGAAGATATGCACCCATCGCTCAAAGAGATCTCAAGAGACCTCTGCCAACCAGGCTTCGCTCACTCTTAAAGCCATGGTCGGAGGCAAAGAACGGGAGAAGATCAGTTCCTCTTCAACCACCACCTCCGTTGGTCGTTATCCACACGGATGCATCGTTAGAGGGATGGGGGGGGGGGTCACTCCCATCAACGACAAGTTCAAGGAACATGGTCTCCCCCATTCAAGACGTTCCACATCAACATCTTGGAGGCCATGCCGGTCCTTCTTACTCTGAAGAGGCTGTCTCCATGTCCCTCAATCCACATCCGTTCAACTCTGGACAGCGCCGTTGAGGTCAGATGTCTCAACCGTCAGGGCTCAAGATCACCCCAACTCAACCAAGTGTTGCTGCCCATCTTCCGCTTGGCGGACAAGAAAAGATGGCACCTTTCAGCAGTTCACCTACAAGGATTCCGCAACGTGACGGCAGATGCTCTATCGAGGACAACCCAGATAGAGTCGGAATGGTCCCTAGATGCAGATTCATTCTCCTTCATCTCCCTACAAGTCCCGGAACTGCAGATCGACCTCTTCGCGACGAACAACAACAAGCAACTTCCTCGTTACGTGGCCCCATACAAGGACCCCAGAGCGGAAGCGGTGGACGCCATGCTGAAAGTCCTCACCAAGCTGAGAACCTTCCAAGGAACAGCAGCCCTAGTGGCACCCAAGTGGCCCCGGAGCAACTGGTTCCCACTAATCCTGGAGTTACAACCCAAGCTAATTCCCCTGCCGGACCCAGTTCTCTCCCAGCAAGTTCAGAAGTCGATTGTCTTCACTTCATCAAGGAACACCCAAGACCTTCATCTCATGATTTTCTCTCCCTAGCCGTAAAGAAGAGGTTTGGGATCTCGAAGAAATGTTTTGACTTCTTAGAGGAATGCAAAACAAAATCTACCAGAAGGTAATACGAGTCATCCTGGAAGAAATGGGTGTCCTTCGTCAAGGCTAAAAATCCTACAGAAATCTCTATAGACTTTTGTCTGTCCTTCTTTATTCACCTTCAAGGACAAGGCTTGGCAACCAACACGATTTCCACCTGCAAATCGGCCTTGACAAGACCATTACTTTATACCTTCCAGATAGACCTGTCCGATAACATCTTTAACAAGCTGCCAAAGGCATGTGCTAGACTCAGACCTACACCTCCACCGAGACCATTCTCCTAGTCTCTTGACAAGGTGCTCCACTTTGCCTCTTGGACAATGAGTCTTGCCCTCTGAAAGATTTGACTCAAAAAGTGATTTTCCTTTTTGCTCTCGCCTCGGGAGACCGAGTCAGGGAAATTGTGGCTTTATCAAGAGAAGAGGGCCAGATATAGTTCGCTGAAACAGGCGAGCTTACCCTCTTTCCTGACCCAACGTTTCTCACCAAGAACGAGCTTCCCGCCAAAAGGTGGGGCCCCTGGAGAATCTGCCCCCTGAAGGAAGATGTCTCTCTATGTCCAGTGGAGAGTCTAAAGGTCTATCTTCGAAGAACTTCAGACTTCGGCGGAGGACAGCT
>NC_090727.1:23263861-23266361 GCF_036898095.1 Palaemon carinicauda | reverse complement strand
TCTTTCCCCTTTAGTGGGAGACCCAAGAGATGTTTATGCCGAATTAATCGGTTCGGCTTTTTTTACCTGGCCCCCCTTTTTTTTCCCCGACATACAGGGCGGATAAAATTCTCGCTCTTGGAAAAGTCAGTTTAAAAAGAGCTACGTTAGCTTTATCATTTCTGAGCGACCTGTGAGCTCATGGCTAACTCTGCTTAGTCATTAATAGGCAGTGTCTGGCTCTCCCGGGTCCTGGCATGCTCATTCTTTGCACACCTCTCTCTGGGCAAGTGCATAGGTGGTTGGCGGGGCCACACATAGAAGCTCGCCCCGTGCAGTAAGGGGGGTAAAAAGTGGACTTTCTCAGAGTGGGGTGTGCCAGATCTTCCTGTGTCCGACTGTACATAGAAATGTTAGCTCTGTCGTTCATGAGCAGCCTTCAAAATGTATAAAAAACGGACGAAATTCCAAAGTAAAAATAGAAAAATCTAGCTAATATTTGCGCCTTTTGAAAAATGAACTAGATTTTCATACATCCTTAAGCCGGGGACATTTTCCATTATGTTGCTCTAGTTTTCATTTATATAGAGAAACTTTGCAAAATATAAACATTACAACTTCATCATTACTTCATTATATACATAAAGGTTTCATCTGAATTTCTCAAAGAAATAATACATCTTGTCTCAAAACCTTATTTCATGTGTTATTATAATAGCTTTTAGTGTTAACGTCCCTGATTGGTGATCGCCACACTGGGGTTCAAATCCTGCTCAAACTCGGTGGTTCCTTTGGTCGCTGAAACCTCACCATCATTGTGAGCTAAGGATGGATGGGTTTGGGTAGCCTATAGGTCTACCTGCTGAATCATCGGCAGCCATTGCCTAGTCGTACCTGGTCTCTGCTTGGGTGGAAAAGTGGCTAGGGCAATGTCACTGTCCTTTGTCTATGCCATTCATGAGTGGTCTTTAAAGGTATATAGGTTTGAAGGCAGCTCATGAATACCAGAGGCAAGGGACAGTGACATTTCCCTATTTAGCAGGACAATGCCCCAGAGACTATCCATATATACATATGATCAGCGCTCATGCCCCCTCTCCCCTCAAGGTAGGACCAAGGAGTGTCAGGCAATGGCTACTGATGACTCCACAGATAGATCTATAGGTTCCCCCAAACCCCCAACCTTAGCCCACAGGGATAGTGAGGTTGCAGCGACCAAAGGAATTATGGAGTTTGAGCGGGACTCGAACCCCAGTCTGGCGATCACCAGGCAAGGACGCTACCACCACAAATTGTAAAGAAATAAATAAAAAGATTCTAATAACCTAACATTAAGGAGCTCGTTATTATTATGATTATTATTATTATTATTATTATTATTATTATTATTATTATTATTATTACTAGCTAAGCTACAACCCGAGTTAGGAAAGCAAGATGCTGCAAGGCCAAAGGGTCCAACAAGGAAAAATAGTCCAATGAAGAAAGGAAATAGAGAAATAAATAAAAATATGAGAAATAATGAACAATTAAAATGAAATATTTAAAAAAAAGTAACAACATTAAAACAGATCTTTCAGATATAAAGTATAAAGAAAGACTTAATATCAACCTGTTCAAGATTAAAAAAAAAAAAACATTTGCTGCGACTTTGAACTTTTGAAGTTCTACCGATTCAACCACCCGATTGGGAAGATCAGTCCACAACTTGGTCACAGCTGGAATAAAACTTATGGAATACTGTGTAGTATTGAGCCACATGTTGGAGGAGTTTGGTTGCCATTTTATGAATCTTTCCCTTTCCACCTTCTGCAATCTATTGGCTTCCGCATTCCACCATCTTGGGCAGCTTGGGATTCCTAAATTGAAATCCATCACTTTATGTTCAGCTTTTGTCTCGTCTTGTCAGTTCCAGAATGACTATCTAAGTCTCGCTTGTCCTTCGAGCTCTGGTAGAAAGCTGGTGGGCCTTCATATAGACGATATAGTTTGTTCTTTTCTTTGTTGGATAAAACGTAGAGCTGTAATATATATGCGCAGATACACACACACACACACACACACACACACACACACACATATATATATATATATATATATATATATATATATATATATATATATATATATATATATATATATATATATATATGATAAATTTTTCATATTCAGACGTGTTTTTTTCATATTTCAAGTAAGCCATGTATATTAATACATTAAAGTCTGGATATTTCTTCGTGGCTGAGTGGTATGGTCAATGTCATACAGGTATCCTGGATCAGGATTCGAAACCTGGCCGGTCAGGTAATATAGTCTGTGATTGATTTTGCCTGGGGCTCTGATCCCAAGGTCGTTAAGAGAATCCAGACTTCAATGTATTAATATATATGGCTTATTTGAATATATATATATATATATATATATATATATATATATATATATATATATATATATATATATATATATATATATATATATATATATATATATATATATATATATAGTTGGAAAAGCAAGATGC
>NC_090727.1:23251361-23256361 GCF_036898095.1 Palaemon carinicauda | reverse complement strand
ACAGCAAGCACAAACAGGTTGGTCTATTATCAGTGCAAGAAAGAGCGAAAGGTAAACCAAAAAAGTAATAACGTTGGAGGGTACGAGTGTGTATGAAACACATGCGATACAATACACATCTCCTTTGACATTGGAATAATTAAAAACCCAACTGACATCATCGTAGCTAAGGAGAATCTTAACTGAGGTGTCATGTTACAAACTTTAGTTCATGTCTTATCATCATCTTATAACATTTATCATTGATTTTTACTCTAGTAGGTTATTTCTTTCGAATGTGCATTATAGCCTGGTTATTTTTTTGATTTTGCATCTTCACTGTTGCCAATTTCGGAAGGCCGCCTTTTCTTTACCTCGTATCTCACTAAAGTTCACTAGTATATAATATATTTTTTTTAGATATCAAAAATACGAGAAAAGGCGTCCCGGGGAGTGTTCATACGGGACACGGGATAAATGTCATAAATATGAAACAATCCTGTCAAATACAGACGTCTGGTCACCCTGGATGTTAGGCATTTTTGCACCGTAAGAAAACTGTAACTGGGATGTATGATCAAATTTTGAATTTACTGTCACTACTTTGTATATCGTGTGGCCATACGAGAATGTGTCGGTGATTTATTAATATAAAGGCAAATATGATATGCAAAAAAAGGTCTTATCAATAATTTCTTGAAAATTATATTTGTGGGAAAAAAATATCATTAATATATTTTTGCAGATGCCAAGGTCATGCTGTGTGCCGGGATGTAAAAGTAATTATTCAAGATCAGATGTTTCTGCGTTCCGGTTCCCAAGGGATGAACAACGACGGCAGCTATGGATAAAAGCCATCCACAGAGAAGACTTTACACCTACCCCTAATACAATCGTGTGTGCAAAGCACTTCGAAGAAAGTTTCATCGTTACAGAAGACAGCATTACACGTCCTGATGGAACTGTGATCACCGCTAAGAGGGGGACGCCAACTCTGACCAAGGATGCATACCCGACTATCTTCCATAATCAACCAAAATACATGTCACAGAAAGTACCACCAGCTCGTAGGAATCCGCAGAAAACAAAAGACGAGGTACTTGAACGAGATGAATTAAAGTTTCAAACATGGATGGAAAATGACACTATAAATAGTTTCGATGAATTTGTTAAAAACTTTATTAATAGGCTTTCTAAGGATTGGTTGTTTGTTTCAAGAGAAGACTGTGTATCTTTCCTTAAAGTTAATTGTGAGGACCAACCAAAGCTAATTGTATCTTTTAAAGTGATGAAAGACTTGAAAGTTTTAGTATGGTACGAAAACACTGCTTTAAATTCTAACAAATTTAAATGGCTTTTAGGATCAGAAAACAAATGTGATCGGTGGTCAAAATTTGAAAATTTATTGAGTCACTTGAGTTCTAACCTTCAATCAGCTATTAGTGATGTTGACAGAGTGACCCAGTGTATTAAAGTTATTGAGGGGTTATTGGAAACTGAATCAGAAAATGACAAGTGTTCAAGGGGGGGAGTGTTATGGTTTTGTGCTGAACAGTTAAGCATGTTTTGTAAAGAAAAAGTTGCATACAGCTGTGATTTTTTGGTTTGGGCATATAGTGTCTATTTGTCAAGGCCATCACTGTACATACATCTACGTGACAGCAAGGTCCTTATTCTCCCTCATCCTGATTACCTAAGGAAGCTTAATGTATCTGGTGCAAAGTCTGTGTGTAATGGAAATTCACATGAGCTCTTTTTAAGGAAAAATTTTGCAACACTAAAAAGTGAAGAAAAAATTGTAAATGTGCTGCTTGATGAGATACATGTAAACAAAGGCCTCTCATATAAAGGAGGTAAAGTTTATGGTGCTTCTGTTAACTCTAGTGAACCTGCAACAACAGTTCAGGTTTTTATGATTTCATCAATCCTTTCGAAAAACAAACATGTTGCTGCTTTGTACCCAGTCTGTAATCTGACAGCACAGACACTTCTTGAGTTGACGCACAAAGTTTTGGCGTTCCTCCATGATATAGGATACATTGTCGTATCATTAATCTCTGATAACAACAGGGTTAACAGAAATATGTTCGAGAAAATGTGTGATGGAAATCTTGCCTCCTCCATTCCAAATCCATATGATTTGACTGTGCCACTTTTCTTCCTTTTTGATTCAGTTCATTTACTGAAAAGCATACGAAATAATTGGTTAAATCAGAAAAATCCCATTCAAACTTTTGTAATACCTTCACCTTCCAATTTCCAAATTCAGGAAAATGCAAATCTTCTGCCACTGAAAGAACTCTACACAAAAGAACGTGATAAATATGTTAAACTAGCGCCAGGTTTGTCAGAGAAAGTTCTTTTCCCTACTAATTTGGAAAGACAGAATGTGCAGTTTGTTGTCAGACTGTTTGATGAAAAGAATGTAGCTGCATTGAAAACAATGAATACTTTTGATGTGTCAGGTACTATTAATTTCTTGGAACAAATAATATCCTGGTGGCATATTGTAAATGTGAAAACTCCAAAGAAAGGCGTCCACCTACGTCAGAAAGAATCTGACCCTATTAAGCAAGATTCATCTTCAGATCCAAACTTGATATTTCTCAGTAAATTTGATCACTGGGTTGGTGCTTGGGAAGAGTTGGATATGCCTCACCATGGAAGGAATGGTAGATTGTCAAGAGAAACATATTTTGCTCTCAGGCACACTACATCAACATTGATAAAATTATGTGATTATTTGTTGAAGCACCATAACTTTCATTATGTATTACTGGGGAAATTTCAAACAGATAAGCTAGAAAGTAGATTTGGACAGTATAGAAAGATGAGTGGTACAAATTATAATGTAGCTGTTGCTCAAGTAATGGAGTCTGAAAAGAAACTAAAAATTATGAATGTTCTTTCCATGGCTTCGTCGAAGTCTGGTCCATTAACCATCTTTGAGTTAAATTCCTCTCCATGTGAACTTGACTCTAAGTGTGATTCTGTCGATTGTTTAGAGAAATTCAAGGAGGCTGAGGAATATGTGGATGAAGAAGGCTTGTCAAAGGAAGATGAAAATGTTATGATTTATATTGCAGGTTACGTTGCTCACAGCACTAAAACAAAGCTAAAATGTCAATTATGTTTAAGTAGGGTCTCTCTTGATAGAGCAATTGAAGTTGATATTCCTGACAATTGTAAATATCTCAAAATCCTTGACAGAGGTGGCTTGAAATGGCCAACAGATTTTACACTTTCACTTTGTATTTCCACTTACCAAATATTTCAATCTCTCATTGGTAATTTCAAGAACGATTTTCTGCAATGCAATAATCAAAGAGAGGTTCTTGTTAAGCTAGCTTTGAATTTTCAGGTAAAGTCTTTTAATGTAAATGAATGTTGCTCATGTGGTAGATCAGTAAGTACACTACTTAGGATGTGTATCTGGCCTCTGTCCAATATATTATTAAATAATTATGCAAAGTGTTACAATAACAAAATAAGCCATGAAAAAAGTAAAAAGAGAAAACTTTCAACACTTGACAACTAAGGTAATTTTGCAGGAAAGTTTGTCTGTACTCTAATATGTCATTTTGAAATGCTATGAATTGTTTGTAATTTCCCTTAAAATGCAGTCTTGATGTGTGTAATATGTTTCATGTATGTTGCAGATTACTACTTTAATAAAATCTTAGGCTCTCAAGAGTGTGTCTATTGTTATTATCATAGAATGAGAACGAGGTGAAAAATGTATTGCTATATTATTATCATTACAGTATCATGACAATAAGGTGAAAATATATATTATTATTATTTCAACATGATAAGGAGAAAAAATAATAATCTGACCTAGTCCAGGTCAATACTTCATGAATTTATGAAGTAACATAAATGGATAAAAACAGAAATAACTAGTAGAATAGCACCATAAGGGGTGTTAGAAGAACGTAAGTAGTCGATACTGTTAAAGGAACAGGAACAAATAAATAAATGAGGGTAAGTATGTTTGAAATAGAGAACTCTGTAACGACGCAGGCCGTGACGTCATAATTCTGAGACCCAGGCCTTGTGTATTGAGACGGCAGTGGGTGGGGGGGGGGGCTGTAGGGTGGAGTATGTTTGGGATTGTAAAAGAGTCATTATATTTTAGGTTTCCTGGTGTCAGTTATTAATAGATTGAAATAGTCTTTTAAATATACTTTGGATTGTAAAAATTAATCATATTTTAGCTCCTCTTCTGAATAGTGAATATGGAATAAAATAGTCTTTTAAGTGTTTCGGATTGTAAAATATTAATCATATTTTAGCTCTCCTGGTGTGAGTTATAAATATTATATTTCTTTTCCTCTTCTGAATAGTAAATATAGATTGAAATAGTCTTTCAAATAAGTTTTGGATTGATTACAAACAAAAACACATGCATACACGAACACACACACACACAGGGTAAAATATAACCTCCTTCTAACTTCGTTGGCAGAGGTAATTAATCAGTACGCATAAAATATAATACAAACCACTATTCTATCTATAATTTTAATTGATCTGTCTATCTTTAATTTGATTACATTAATAAAAGGTGATAAAAGATCTATTAATAAATTATAAATCCGAAAACGAAAGAATTGTGGAAATTACAACTGATACATTAAGATAAAATACTTTGAAATAGAGAGAGAGAGAGAGAGAGAGAGAGAGAGAGAGAGAGAGAGAGAGAGAGAGAGAGAGAGAGAGAGAGAGAGAGAGAGAGAGAGAGAGTCTTTCAACGAAGTTGTCTCATGTCTAAGTATTTAATCCCATTAAGGATATATTTCGATTTTATTATCACGTCACCTTAAAATCTCTTTTGATGGGTTTCTTCAAAAGCAATACAATTTAATGACATTGTTTTGTTTGATAATAATAATAATAATAATAATAATAATAATAATAATGATAATAATAATAATAATAATAATACTAATAATAATAATAACTTTTTTCACAGAGTTACTCTTATAAATTCAACCCAGATTCCACCAGTTATAAACAAA
>NC_090727.1:23233861-23248861 GCF_036898095.1 Palaemon carinicauda | reverse complement strand
GCATGCTCTTGGCACTCCCCAAGAGAGATTGGCTCACCAAACTTTCAACTGAGCTCCAGAAGGCAATAGAAGAGTTGGGAGACCCAGGCCTACATGGCTGAGGACTATGAAGTGTCAAGTCGAAGATGACGAATGTACAAGTATCGAATTAAAAGCTCAAGAGAGAAACGACTGTTGTATTATTTTGCGTCAATAGGCGTAGGGGGAAATGATGATGATGATGATAAGGACACCCATATTCTTTGGGAGAGAGAGAGAGAGAGAGAGAGAGAGAGAGAGAGAGAGAGAGAGAGAGAGAGAGAGAGAGAGAGAGAGAAAAGGATATTTCATTTCCTGAATTGCTAAAATGACCATCTAAGATAAAAATGCCCTAGGTAAAAAGATCATATTGAACTAGAAAAGCACTCAGAGTGCAAACCTCCGCCACGGCAGCTTATTTCGGTCGACATTTTGCTCGCCCTTGGCCTTTTATCTAGGACCTTCAAAACTGAATCACTTCCACGTAGCAACATAACAATTAATTCCTGAGTTTCACTATTCCATGAGTACAATTGTGGCAAGGATGTTGTTCACAAACAGACAAAGACACGAATAGGGGCGAAAACATAACCTCCTTCAGACTTCGTTAGCGGAGGTAAAAAGTGAATGGAAATTTCGAAAAGAATAACTCGATATATTTCGTTTTATTTGCTTTAGTGGGTTTCAATTATTCAACTAAAACGAGATTAAAAACATAGAAAAAAACATTACCTAAACTACATATATACATACACACATGCATACATACATACACTATATATATATATATATATATATATATATATATATATATATATATATATATATATATATATATATATATATATATATATATATATATATATATATATATCGAAAGCAAGAGAATTAATTCAGAAAAGCGTTTGATATGTACATAAAAATGGGATTAGGCCTAACCAAACACGTAGTTACTCTGTTAAAGTAATGGTCTACTGAAATTGAAAATCAAATATCAACATGTAAAGTAACAAATAAATGTTTTATTAAATACCTGTAATATTCTGCTTTTAATTTGTGGATCAGAAACTTGAATCCTTACTAAAGCCTTAGGAAATAAGTTCATTACAACTCAAAGAGCTATGGAAAGAATAATGATGGGAATAACACGAAGAGACAGAAAAAGATCAAAATGTATACGAGAGCAAACTAAAGTAGAGGATATTCTAACAACATATGAAAAAGAAATTGACATGTGGAGGACATATAATGAGAATGACAGACAATAGATGGACATTAAGAATAACAGAATGGGTCCCTAGATATTATAAAAGAAACAGGGGAAGGAAGAGAAGACGATGGATTGACGAACGAAGGAAGTTTGGGTGTGTGGACTGGCGCAGAAAGACCATAAAAAGAAGCAAGTAGAAGTACTTGTCTGAGGCCTTTGTTTTGGAATAATAAAAGATGATAAAATTTAGGGGTTGGAACACCAGCATAGTTGGTATTTACTATAACTCGAAATCAATTAAAAAAAAAAAGATAATCTAAAATGTTTAAACGATCAATACGTCCAAACTATTAAATTGCAAACCAAATCCAACATAAGAATTAAAGCTACCAACTCCGCTAAAGTTCATAAGTAGTTTCAAACAATATTTACCGAATCTGTGGAGCCTAGATACAATCTCTCTCTCTCTCTCTCTCTCTCTCTCTCTCTCTCTCTCTCTCTCTCTCTCTCTCTCTCTCTCTCTCTCGTACGAAAGGCGTGACCCCTAAAAGCTAATTTTAGTCAGCTCACATAAAGTTCATCTCAGATGTATAATGCCAAACTTCCTTAAATTATGTAAAGAAGTTTGTCCACGTGAAGTGAGCTTCTCCAGTATTATCTTTATGATGTCACCCGACATGCTGGTGTTATTCCTGTCATGTTCTGAAAGTTCTTTACAGAAATTATACCAGAGAGACGATTTTTTTTGCAAGGTGACGTCATAATTTCCCATAAATGTCAGATCTTAAAAATTACGACTCATCCACCGTTGATTTATATAATTATGGCAATCATAGGCCTGATAAAGGTTATAAATTTGATTGTTTTTATACAAATTTCATGTAATTCTAAATGGGGGAAAATTAAGTTTTTGGTTGTTGCTTGAAATGAGTCATAATATTTTTTTTTTTCAAAGACTAGCAATTCTGAAATTTAGACATAGATGGCGCCACTGCTTCTACAAGGACACTAAAGAAACTATTCGTTGTTTTCTCATCCTTGATATGTCAAGTCAACGTTGGTGAAGTTAATTTTTCTCTGCTTAGGATACAGTGGATTTAATCTTTAAAGTGGTATTCATCTAGATGTCAAGTGTTATTTCTTACAGTGTCAAGTCCAGTTAAGTAATGTGATAATTAGATTTTGAATCTGTGAACGTTATGCAAGTATAAAGATTAATTCTACAGGCTCCTTTTCACACACCATGAGCCGGTAAGCTCTTGGGTAATATGACTAATTGCGCCAGTCAAGTTTGTGAAACTTTCAATGTGTTAAATGTTCCTGTCAACCATCAAAGTGTGTAAATATTGCCATGCTTTCCTAAACTTGTAAGTTTTAATCGTATAATCGTAATTTAGCTAGCTTTCGCAAAGTTGTTGGATAATTTTGTGCGTTTAATATAAAAGATTTACCCAAGTGTCCTTGTCTTTAAAACCAAAATGTTAAGCCATGGGTGTAACTGCTGACTTTATTACTATTTATTTTTTCAAAGGCTACTTTTTGTTACTGTAGCTTGCACGGCAATAAAGAACACGGTAATTTTAATCTGAAGTTCTCCATATAAATATAATGCTGTCAGCCGTATTTCAGTAAAGTACATGTGACCATAATTTTTATCCTACATAAACTTTTACGGGTTGGTAACCTTTGTATCACTCCTTTACGCAGTTATATCATTTTCAAACGGCCAGGCAAACTTTATTCCAGGACTTTTTACAGATTTTTAGGGCAAATTCTTTTAAGTGATTGATGAATCGGATTGATTTTAGCAATTGAGTCGGTGTCGGTTTTAGAATGTTTTAAGTTAGTCTTTTGAGTTTACCAATTAACTATAAAGTTTGGCCAGTCTTGCTAGCTTAATTTCCTGCACAACAAAGCTACGAAACTAGTATTTACTATCGGTTGCCTTGTTTAATGTTCATAGTTAGTGAAAGTTTAGCAAAACCTCTTGCGGAGTAAAATCATTTACAAAGTTATTTTAAAACACTTAATTTGATGATTAGACTCTTTACCGTATATTGTGACATAACTTTAATTCTCTGTCTACATTCGAAGTTTTTTAGTCTGTTACGTTTAATTCTTATTTCGATTTTCTAAGTAAATTTTGTTAAATATCACTTCGACCCGTTCATTACTTTTCTGTTCATCTATATGAATTAATCTGAAGTTTATTATTTAAATGGGAAATAAATAATTTCGAATCTATTTAATTTCCCAGTTTAATGGAATATAAGAATTTTGTTAGTAGGGTATCGTATATTGGTATTGGACGCATGAATTTACTTTTACGGTAAAGATTGGTCCATTGAAAATCTGGTTTTACTAAAAGCTATTTGTTCCTGATTACTGCTTATGTAGTCTACACTGTTAAGTTTGCCGTAAAAAAGTTAAAAATCCTGGATTAAATGTTGCAGGATTTAGTTTTAAAAACTGACTTATTGTCGTATAAGAGTGATATTACTGTCACCAACCCGTGAAAGATAATGTAGGCAAAGTTACGGTCACATTCATTTTACTAAAATACGGGTAAGAACAGTATACTCTTAGAGAAATTAATATCAACTAGTGTAAAATGACGACAATGAATGAATTTTGTGCATGAAAATATTGACTGGTTCTAATTCATGAACAGTATTTACTGAAACTTAGTATTAAAATTTATAAGCGTAATGTTTTAAAATTTAATTATTTTGAGAGAGTCTATGAAATCTAGACTCTTTTAATCCTAGAAAATTAGCATTTATAACAGCTGGTGTAGAATTTTATTTGTGGCTTCTTAATCATTGTAGATAAACTTATAGTTTCAGTTGATTCTCTAGTTCATATAAGTCTACCAAACGAGATTTAATTAGATTGGAAGTTTTGAACGTTACTATCATAAGTTAGGAGATTCTAACGTTACCATTAAGTGTTGATGTTTTAGTACATTCAATTGCAAAGTCTTAAGAGATCTTGGGTAGAAGTTTTAAAGGTACTAAATGTTATCACTCTATGCTGATAGAAGAGATTGACTAACACCACTCAAATATTTAATTCTGTATTCTATTGGCAGCGAATCCTAAACCAGCGAATGTAAGACTTTACTTTTTTACAATTGGTAAAGACCAGATCTTTTCTCTTATATAAACTGATTTCAAAATCAGTCATCAGTCTCTTGAACTTTTCCTCTTTACTTTGGTCACCAGGATTTCTTAATGAAAGATTTTTATTTATTGCTAATTATGTTAAAACCTTTCAGACGCTGGCTGTACTGGGAATCCTGCTCTTCTGCTGAAAAGACTGAATGCATCCTGTCAAATTTTCAAAATCAACTCTTCCTAGAAAATTTAATTCGAAATCAATGGTAAGAATTCACTTGACTCTCCAAAACACCCCCCCCCTTTTTTTTTTACACTTTTTTAAATGTCCAATATATTCACATTTTTTGAATTCTTAACATTGTCATGATTTAACGAAGTTCAAGGTTAACTAAGTTTTATATTTGACTGGTATGACTTTGTGATTTTATTTGGACTGATATTGTATTTCTATGGCTGTGGTTTGTAATAATTTTACTTTAAAGTTAGCTTATTTTATTTATTTGACTATGATCCAACAGCGATAAGTTTACTTTGTTTAAAATTAGCAATTCTATTTGTATGACTTATAACTTGCAATAGCTTTACTTGGTTTAAAGTTAGCTAGTTTTATTTGAATGATTGTGACTATTAAAACTTTGTATTTTATATTTTGCCTAAATATTGATATGAAATTTCTCTTTCAGATGGTAACTGGTATTGCAGCGTATGATAGTGAAACTTCTGGCCACATACCACTCAACATTATATATTAAAGATTCTGTGGAATGCGAACTAGAGCACTAAAGTATTTTTTCCAACCTTGAAGACAAACTACGGACATCGGTTCTGTGAATTCTTTCAGACTTGAGATATTTTACCCACTTTACCCACAATGGACCAGGCAAATGACTCAATGCTTCAAAGTACTTCTCAAATATGGATTTTGAGAATTATTTGAGTCTGCAAATGGTTGAAGATTTAACCAGGACAGTACGCTGACACAGGTTCTTGCCACTGGACGCCCTATATCGACTGTATCAACCATATTCCTGGGTCTTCTAGTGGTTGAAGATTCAACCTGGACAGGGCGACCCGTAATCGACAAGACTTTATGCTTTAAATCTGTTTTATTTGTGCTTTTAAATTAAATTTTTTTCATTCCAAATTTTTTGCTAGAGCCTAAGTTGAATCTACGAAATTTTAAAAAATATATAGTAAATTTGGAAGTGTAGCGAATGTTACTAGTTTTAATTTATTCTTTTACATAATATTGAAAAAGTTATTTGTCAAACTGTAATGCCATATTCTTATTTCCAATCTGAGCAATGTTTCAATGCTATTTAAGGAAAGATTTTATAGATCTCCATAGTTTTCTCAATACCAAAGTTTTATGTTTTATAGAGTTGTGCAATTTCATGTATTTGTTTCCAATAAGTTTTTTCTCAATACTGAAGTTAAAATCTGTATGGATCTGTCTACTTTTTCAGTACTGTTTTTACAGTTGAAACCGAAATTAAAAATCAGATCTAAATAACTCAATGAATTGAGTTTTGATATTTTCTACTTTAGGAGAGGCATGCCTTAACTGTTCGTTGGATTAGAGTAAAAGCTATTAAGTAATAATATATTGTGAAGTTTGTTTGGTACATGAAGGTTATGGACATTTTAATGTAGCATTTGTCTACTTTAGAAGTCGAATTCTACCTATATGCATATTCTTGAAACTTAATAAAGTAAGTTTCAAGAAAAAAATATTCTAATCTAATTGTTTGTAATTCCATTGGTATTTTTAGATTTATAAACTTCTTAGTTGCTCAAGATTCAATAGAATTTTTTGTAATTAAATTTAAATCTTTTTATTAAAAACTTCTGACTTGGTTGCTCAAGATTAAACTAAACTCCGGTGTTTGGAAGTTTCTAGTGTATTTATTTATCCTTTTGGAAAGTTTATTCCAAGATTGAAGGAAAATATGAACTGTAGGCTTTAAACATACTGGCCAAGCTTTACGTTAAACATTCAAGGAGACCCTAAAATTTAGTGGTAAAAGAATTTAAATTTACTCGTTTAAAAAAAAAAAAAATTGATAAAGTGGTAAAGAATTTTTCCCCCTTTGTTTGGGAAATTTAAGTCCCATCGAAATTTACCATTTCCATCAAAAATAATTGAGAAACTGGCTGAGAATTTTTCCCACTGTTTGGGAAATAAAACTATTCTGGCATACCTTATACCACTTAAAAGTTAAATACACCACCGTTCACAAGGTCTGTCTCTACCTGCATACTGTGATCTTTGCAGACTGTCTGCAGGCTCTGCCACACAATTTTAGTTTGATGGTGTATAAGGATTAAGTAGTCGGCAGAGTACTGTCAATTTAGTGAGGTTTGGGACAGTATAGTACGGTAACGATTATTAAGTCTTTAAACTTTAATCTTGGTGCTACAATAAAATTGATTTATGCATAAAAGCTAATGGGAAGGTGGCAAACTTGAAACATTTTAGACGTTTCGGGACTGTTGCATAGATTAAAAATTAAAGCAACTGTGTTGTTACTTATGGATGGGCGTAAACCACCAGCAAGGCTTAGTTTACTTTTCGATGGGTTTTCAGTTTTTAAACAGGGTGGGGGATTTTCCAGGAGGGCGTCCTCCCTCCCCTCGATTTGTGGTATGTGTTGAGAGGGACAAAGACACGCACTGAAATGTTATCTACAGTAAATTATATACGTTAGCTTCCAAAATAAACTGGAGGTAAGGTACTAGTGCCTGGCATATTTGACGTATTGCCTCTAGGCCCTGCTATACAAAAACGGCTTGGTGTGGCTTCATAATTAGAGAAACTGCTAGCATCAATTAGGTTTCTCGCAATGTTTTTCGAAGTATATATTATTGACTTTTAGCTCGTCAGGGTTGGGGAGGAGTGAAGTTGTGGTATATAGGTGCTGGAAGACTTTTGAAATGATCTTCTGGCTGCAAAGTGATGAAGAGCCCGTGTCTGGCTATGAGGGCCAGGCAATCTAAATCATTAAATGATATAGTAAGGCAGTACACATGACCTGTCGCTTCTAGTGTCCCACTATCAACCGTTGTCATGTCCGAGGAACCTTGTGCTCGAAAGTCAAATGTTGATCATAGTTTCAACGACGACAAGCATTTGTTTTATGAAAATTCGTGTCGAGAGAGTATGATCCACGTACTGCAACAATTGCATATGAATGAACAAATTAGTGTGAACATGAGCAGAGTGGAGGTTAAAGCATACATTAACTCTTGTAAAATCAGGAACAAAGAGTATGCGTAAAATAATTGCAAAAAAATCAGGAACAGGAAGGTGTTTCCAGGAATCGTCATTTTTGAACTAGTGACGACACATTATGGTCATCTATTTCGAACTATGACAGCAATGAGGAAATGCCAGGTACTGAATGATTACCTGATCATGAGGAATCTAGTTTTATCAAAATCATTGTGTAATTTATTCCCATTACAGTAAATCTACTTTTGGTCCATGTGTAAACTCAGTCCTATTGCCACATGACTTCCTAAGCATCCTCTATTTTTGAATCCTTTCCTTATATCTTCCTCTGCTGTGCCGGGTTCATCTTGGTTCACACAGCAATAATAATGGGCTGTTTTCTTGCGTCTCCTACAAGCCATGTTGTTGTGCTGGACAAATGTCGTCCTTCATAAGTAGCAAATCCCTATGCAAGTTAATAAGATAAAAATACTGTTCTAACAGATTAGTTCAGGCTCATTCGTCTGATAAGTAGCAAGTTTAAGAGTTGCTCTTGTGTCTTGCAGCGTCGCTAAACAAGTCATTGTTTATTTCTTTAACTGATAAACGCTGACAATTCATGGCTTTGACCACCAAATGTGGACGTTTACAGGCAAATTATGTGTCTGCAGGCACTGCTCAAATGTATGGACACAACGTAAACTAGCTTTCACAACACTACTTTGTTGTGTTCAGATCTGAGGGTAATCTTGTATTATGATAGATTAAGCTATATTATGAAATTAATCATCTATCGTTTTTCTAGTATGAACGATTTATCTAATCAGTTTTGATATTAACTTTAAAAGGCTCTAAGTTACTAGTTTGCAATAGGACAGTGAAATGTGATATAATGAACAGCTTCGAACTTTATATCATGAAAGTAGACGTGATAAAGGAAATATAAAGATCCTGTTTATTTCTTTAAATTAACTAAAATCAAGGTATTTTGGAGGCAAAGGCGATGCTCTTACTCCAGCAAGAGGTGGTAGTGATGTGAGTATCTGGCCCCGTTGCAGCACACAATTTATAATTATCTACTTTATCGATTTCCAAACTTACTTCGATCTTCCTGTCCAGCTTAACAATTTTGCTTGATACTGTAACTGAATGGCTATTTCACCAGATAGACCGTAAGAGCTGAATCTTGTAGAATCCAACCTTTGTTAGGGAAAAAAATAAATGTATGAAACATTGATAATTGTTACAATCGTTAATTTTCTTCAAGATATATCTATATGAATTACTGTGGTTACCTGAATGGAATTGAGAGACAAATAAACTATACTATTTTATAGTCCTCTATAAAAAGACACCCACTTAAATTCGTTTCAATAGCCGTTTAACATCTCTGGAACGTCTCGATGGGAGTTCATTTAGAATTTATTCAAAGATCCTTTGTGAAATTACGTTCGATTTTAATGTTATAGGTCCATTATCCATTAATAATTTATAATATAACATTTATAGCTTCATGAATATATTTTGGATATTATATTAGTCGTTATTCCATGAAATTTGCTTCTGTATCCACGAAATAAGAAATTTTGAAATGAGTTTTCTAAGGCAAATAAATGATTGTAGTCACCCATAAAAACGTTTTCTTTGAATAGAAGCTAATACATTTTCTATTCTTATAAAGATATAAACTAATGTAAATAGGACTCCGGGAATTTTTTTATGCTTGTAGCTCTATTAGATAATGAATAATCGTTACACTAACATCTTTTAAAAAAAACTATTTAGTCCAACCAGTTAGTCCTAGAAGGGTTTACTGAGCTTCCGGCTAAAATACTGGCTGAAAACAGATAAAGACACCGGGTTTGGTTGAGGTCTCTGACTGGTTGAAACATTCTGTAGTATTGATAGCTACAAAAGATTCAGTAAACACGTAGATACCTCGGCAGGAGGACGTGGTATTTATCTAGTGCTTCTGTAAAGAAGAAAGGTATTTCAAACTATTTTCTCTTAAGTTCTCGTGAATGTGCTTCTGCTTTAGTTGACACAGATGCGAATATCCTGCCGTTTTCTTTCAAAATAGATTATTGTTTCGTCGATATTTAATTTGTTTTTCAATAACAGTATTTTATTGAGATTAATATCAGTTTTGTTTGAAATACGTTAATAATTCTAATCAATTTAGTATTATGGTATGAAAAGACGATTGTTAAATGCGTGTCTCAACATTAAATATTGTTTATCTCCAAAAGGTGAAAAAAATAATAGATGTAAGTCGTCTGTAGATTCTAAACCCTAAAACTATATAACAAGCTCCCACTAGACATGCGAAAGACTGAAGATGTCAAAGCTTTCAAGAAGGAACTAAAGACTTCCTTGTTTCCAAAGTGCTTTGATAATGTGGATTTGACTATTAACATGGGATACGCTGTTTCAAACTTTAGGTATCTAAAAACGTCTACAACAAACAGATCCTTTAGGATTTGTAGTGCGTAGGATTTCCTTGTGTGATAGGACCAGGAAAACATCTATTAAAGTATAGTGAAGTAACCATAATTTGTGACAATTGTTGTGCTATGCAGAACTAAATATTTTATTGCAGCCAAAGATTTTTCAACTGAATAATTTATTGAAATTATAATTTTTGCTATTCAAGATCTCTATAGAACAGGATAATCATTCGTGTTATTGGTCAAGTTGTTTAAGAATATCATTGTATGTCTTTGATTAGAAATACGTGGTTAATGCTCTTATAGTCTGTAAACGCAATCAATCTTTCGGTGTTTGAATATGTGTAACAGAAAATACGATTGAAGTATATCAGCTTACATTGTTGGATATCTAGTGACACTGAATCAGACTTCTTACTCAAGGCCGCAAGAGCTGTACCATTAGCAATTGTGCCATCCTTAAATAAAGGCCATCTTACGACAGGATGTATGTTTTCAGTGCAAGCTTAACTGGTTTTTAGGTAGCTCACATAGCTCAGTAATCGCTTGGGTAGCTCATATAGGCACTTTAATAATTACCTCTGCCAAACAACTTGGAAGGAGGTTATGTTTTACCCCCTGTTTGTGGTTTGTTTGTGAACAGCTTCCTGGCCACAATTTTAATCATCGTAGATTAATGAAACTTGCATCGATTAACTTATGTAAAGAGCTAGAAATTATCAATTTTTTAAGGTCAAGGTCAAAGGTCAAGTAAAATGTCCAATTCACTCCAAGTCATCAGCCATGAGTTTGGACATCGTTGTCACAGAGACTTCAGACTTGGTTCATATTTGAGTTTATGAAAATCCACGCCAACTTATAAATGTTAAGGTCAAAGGTCAAGGTCAAGATCGAGCAAAAGTTCTGGAAATAAGCTGCTATGGCGGAGATCTGCATTCTACTGAGTGCCCCTTTAGTTTGTTGTGGAATGACAAGAAAGTAAATCTTATTTCTTACCAGTAATTAAAGTCATGCTACTGAAGAGGTATTCAATTCAGATAATATCCCGTTTGATAAAGTAGTCTTTTATTATTATTTCAGGTATATTCCTACTAACACTAAACCGTTATGGTTTTACACCATAGTATGAGTATTACAGCTAGTATAATGTTTATAAATGTGTATAAACAATGACAATGAAACAATCTCCAATATATTTAGTAGATTTGAGAACAAAGCCCTCAGAAGAATATTGGGAGTTAAATGGTAGGACAGGATTAGAAATGAAACTATAGGAGAGATTACTCGAGTGCCATATGTAGATGAGATCATGATGAGGGGTAGATGTAGATGGTTTGAGCATGCTTTTCGCACTTCCCATGAGAGATTAGTTCACCAAACTTTCAGCTGGGTTCCACAAGGCACTAGAAGAGTTGGAAACCCCAGACCTACATGGCTGAGGACTACGAAGCGTGAAGTAGGATGTGATGGATGGAGAAATATTGATTTAAAAGCTCAAGATAGACACGACTGGCGACATCTAACCGAGGCTCTCTGCGTCAGTCTGCATAAGTTAAGTAAGATAGTATTCCTACCAGTATTACTTTACTTTATTTTACTTTAAGAGCTGTTTTCGTGGTCATATCAAGCAAGGAAACCCTGAGCCCTACATGAGCTACTAGATCAGTTTGTCGTATACATTCTGAGGTATTTAGAGTAATCTATGTTAATTGTCAAATCCACATTATAACACTCAGAAAAGAGAAAGTGTTCAGTTTCTTCTTGAAATTATTAATATTAATTCATAAAATATGGTAAAATATATGATTAACATGAATTTTTTAAATCTGGTATGAATGGCTGTTAAAATACTATGGGTTCCCTCAAAGAAAAAATTTTTTCAGAAAGATCCGATTGTTTTCATTTTCTAAAATATAGTAAAGAATCAAGTGGCTACGTTCAAGATGAAAAATTTTGGTAACAAAACAGCTTGCGTATACGCTTCAGGCGTAAATAGCTATTAAATGGTGTTTATATTCATCTCTATTTAAAGTCTATCATTATTTAATTTGTGTATCTGAGAATTACCAATAAATATCCTATCATAAATTTGATGTTTCTATCTAATGAAGAGAACCATAGAAACGAAGAGTATAGTGGAAGTCTTTGATTAGCTGAAGCAAATCTTTCACCTTCTCTGCCAATTCTAGGGATTTGTCCCCCAAATAGGGACATTTTAGCTGTTAGAGAACTCAGAGGCTCAAAATAGGGATATCTAATTAGAGATATTTTTCTACATAGGTAAATATTCAACGTGAGATATTTAGTTTCTTAACGTAGCCTAAAATCAGCAATGTGAAAATTTAGTCTTCAAGACTTAAATTGCTTGTGTTTTGCTAAGTATTGCTTGTATATGACACCCAATATGGTTATGATTACATTAATATATATTTCAGAGCAAATATTAAAATCAAAACAGAAGTAAGCTCATCATCTTAATAAAAATCTAGATTTTAGTGTTAGTGGTTTCATAAATACAATGATTAAAAGTAAATATAGAATATATTACAATTATAAAAGAAGAAGCAATATATTTATTGCATTATAAAGAAAGTAAAGTATTAAGAAATACTAGAAGAAAATACTTCTGTCCTAGGGATATTTTAGGGCCTGTCTAGGGATGTTTCTGACAGCTGTAGAAAATTCTGTCCGCCATAGACACGGACGGAGAAGGTAAGAAGGGAAAAGGTAAGAAGTCACTTTCCAGGTTTATTTTCTTTATTTTCTCGCTGGTAATTGGTCACGTTAAACGCTAGATGTTTGGAATAACCAGATATTTTCTTACGAAGGTCTTAAATTGGCGAAAGATATCTTATTTTGGCCTTTGCCAATACCGGTTTTAGGGCGTGGCAAGTTTCGAATCTTTTAATGGTTTTTATACGAGATTTTCCAAATGACTTTGTGTTGTTTTGAGTTCCATGTAGATACATAATAATCGATTTTAACAGCAATTGTTAATGAAGGAATAAATTTTAATATTACCATATCGAGTACTTATCTATAGGCCTAAATTTTCCGTTAACGCCAGCGATGAATTTAGAATTATCTTCGTAAAATTTGCTAAAATTCATTCAAAATGTGATTAAAAGTTTTTAATCAGATATTTCCTTTTGAAATTGGAGACAAATTCATAGGGAATTTTAAATAATGGTTTTTTAATTGGATATTTCCTTCTGAAACTAGACCCATTGATAAGAATTATTACATTTTTAAAATTTTCAAGCTGTTGGTGGTGGTGGTGATGTCTCAAGATTCGTATAATTTATGCATATTTTCATCTTGCAAATCCCAAGGGTTGCATGATTGCAAGAGCCTGTGCTTGGCCGCAAGGGCCAGGCAATATACAACGGCCACATATTTTGAACTTTTAGAAGGATCCTGAAATTTTAGATGATAGCTGTACGATTGTTATTGAAGCCTAAATATATTTCATAAGTTAACATATAAATCATATAAAGTCAGTGAACAGCTCATCATACACAGCGTATATATTTAACAATAGTATTCATTATTTTACCAATGCACAAAATAAATCCTTTGTCTTAATAATAATTCAGTTTACTCTGTGAAGTCATTTATTTGTAAGCGAGTGCACACAAACCTTGACAATTATACAGTTATTTGTTTTAAATATCTCCTTATTGTCTCAGTTAACAGTTCCCTTGGGAAATTCAACATTCGTAAAGTTCTGTGGCTTTTGTTAAATAAACGAATTGGTTCAAAATACTTTCTTTGGTGCCCTAGGCCTAGTTTGACAGTTCGCATTATCGGCCACGGCCACTTATTACTTACAGAATCTCTCTCTCTCTCTCTCTCTCTCTCTCTCTCTCTCTCTCTCTCTCTCTCTCTCTCTCTCTCTCTCTTTTCAGCTGTTTTGAATATAAGCTCCCCCTAATCCACGGCATTTTATTTCGATTGTTTAACGAATATCCTGTTATTAAATTGGGCAGTTTAAAGGGTGACTCTGCCTTACAATTACTGCCTAGGTTTAGGGCTTCTTGATTTTCCGTGTTTTTTGCAACATGATTAACAACTTGCCGATGTTCTGAGTTCCTTGAAACTTAACAATGACAACAAAATGTTTCAGTGTTGTTAAAACTGCAACTTTTTAATATGAATTCAATGTCAATTTCCTTTTAATTATAATGTTAGGATATTCAGATTTTCTCTCTCTCTCTCTCTCTCTCTCTCTCTCTCTCCTCTCTCTTCTCTCTCTCTCTCTCTCTCTCTCTCTCTCTCTTTTTGAGGAAAATAATTACTGATATTGTAAGCGTGGCCGCTTGATGAAAACAATGATATGTTGGGAAATTTAGACTCTCTCTCTCTCTCTCTCTCTCTCTCTCTCTCTCTCTCTCTCTCTCTCTCTCTCCTCTCTCTCTCTCTCTCTCTCTCTCTCCAAGGAAAATGATTACAGAAATTTTTAGCACGAGCTTTATCAAGTCCACAAACTTGATTAAAACTACTTTTTTCTCGGAAATATTATCATAAGCCTTCGCTAATCAAATTCATTTTTAATAAAATAATTTCATAAGTTAAATCTTTCATAATGCAGTCTATAGACAATGGTTATCACCTCATTATATGTGGCATAACGCTTAGCTGAAGGGCTATTGGTACTTATCAGTTTTTCGATCTGTCAAGCAAAGGTCGTTCACCCGCAGTTTCGCTCAAGGTGGGAAGACGGAGAATCTACACTAGTCTTCAGTGTTACATGAACTTAAAGGTTATTGCCAACTTAATTTTGCAGTGTTATATTCAAAATAATAATAATAACGATAAATAATTTAGTGATCAAATTACACCAGGTTTTTTCCTGTATTAAAATTGGTTATAACTCGGTTGAGTCCCTTGTCAGGCTGGGAGGAACATAGAGAAGAAAGGTCCCCTTTTTTTTCATTTGTTTGATGTCGGCTACCCACCAAAATTGGGGGAAGTGCCTTGGTATATGTATGTAAA
>NC_090727.1:23181361-23223861 GCF_036898095.1 Palaemon carinicauda | reverse complement strand
CTCAATTATGTTTGTTTATAGGAATTATGAAATATAGAAATCACTGAAACCGTTGCTTTACTTTCCATCTGTGCCTCGTATTAATTATTATTATTATTATTATTACTAACCAAGCTACAGCCCTAGTTGGAAAAGCAAAATGCTATAAGCCCAGGGCTCCAACAGGGAAAAATAGCCCAGTGAGGAAAGGAAATAAGGAAATAAATAAATGAAGAGAACAATTTAACAATAAATCATTTAAAAAAAAGTAACAACGTAAAAAACAGATATGTCATATATAAACTATTAACAACGTCAAAAACAACTATGTCATATATAAACTTTGCTTTGATCTTATTTATTTGTCCAGCGGGTGCTCATTCTGATATCTGGCGTGCGAAAGCCTTAGAGTCATATGAGCGGTGTCAGGTCGGGCGAACTATGAGGGGCGGTGTGCGCCTATGCATTAATATTTTAGATGGAAAATTGCAGCTTTTTGTTTTCAATCTCAAATTGGAATAGATTTCCCCGTGTAATCATCTTTTCTATAACTTGTCTTGAAAAAAAATTCATGGTGAGATGGGAGATATTAATAATAATTTTGAAATGACGTACAGCGAAACGCTCAGAAAAACCTCCTTGGATACATTTAGTATTTCCCAATTTCATCCTTGAAATGGCCTTGCTCATTTTCCTCGAAGTGCACCTAGCTGTTAGCAGATCTCTTAGCTTTTTGGATGTTTATTTATTATTATTTTTCTTTTTGAATTCCCCATTGTGCTTTGAAACCATTGATTTATTTTCTAGTCATCTATGATTTTTGAGAATTATGTTTGGAGTGAAGAAAGCTCTGGGTGATAGGAGGATAGATGTGAGAGAGGCAAGAGAGCGTGCTAGAAATAGGAATGAATGGCGAGCGATTGTGACGCAGTTCCGGTAGGCCCTGCTGCTTCCTCCGGTGCCTTAGATGACCGCGGAGGTAGCAGCTGTAGGGGATTCAGCATTATGAATCTTTATCTGTGGTGGATAACGGCTTAGGGTGGGCTGTGGCACCCTAGCAGTACCAGCTGAACTCATTTGAGTCCCTTGTCAGGCTGGGAGGAACGTAGAGAGTAGAGGTCCCCTTTTTTGTTTTGTTTCTTTTGTTGATATTGGCTACCCCCAAAAATTGGGGGAAGTGCCTTGGTATATGTATGTATGTTTGGACTTTTTAAATATCACATTATTATTATTATTATTATTTTCAATTCCCCATTACAATTTGCTAGGATGGATTTACTTTTTAGTCATCTATGATTTTTGAGAATTATGTTTGGACTTTTTAGATATTTCTAAATTTATAGCTGCTTCGCTTTACTTTGTTAATGGTCTTTGGATATCGGTAAAAAGGTTTTCTGCGGTGTTTTAGATATATATATATATATATATATATATATATATATATATATATATATATATATATATATATATATATATATATATATATATATATATATATATATATATATATATATATATATATATATATATATATATATATATATATATATATATATATATATATATATATATATATATATATACATATACTGTATATAGCGTAGGCCTATTTATTCTTCTAGTGACTTTACCATATTTGTTTCTAATTGTATTTGCGATTGTGTCCTCTTTTGAACATTAAAATGTATACACGTATCACACACATTCTGTGTGTATATATATGTATATATGTATGTGTGTATATATACAGCATAATTATATATATATATATATATATATATATATATATATATATATATATATATATATATATATATATATATATATATATATATATATATATATATATATATATATATATATATATATATATATATATATATATATATATATATATTCATATAGCCTGAAGGAATTCACACGTTGGAGGGTTGTGTGTCGTTCATTACAAAGCAGACATAAAACTTGCGAATATTAAATTTTTTCTAGCCTTCCGTCATGACCTTCCACAAAAACTATAAACTGAAAAAGATAAATCCGTTGTTTTCTTACATAATTTTTATCTTTCAGTTGAAATGAGCGTAAAATCACCTTTATTTATAATCTTTGGCTATTTCATCCAAATATATTTAGTTACTATAAGATTGTCATTTTATGGTTATTTGCACGCACGTCGTATATAAGTTTTTGCCATGAATGTAATAATTGACAGTTCATGTAAACGTGTGTTCAAGTATGTCTGACCTGTGTATATATATATATATATATATATATATATATATATATATATATATATATATATATATATATATATATATATATATATATATATATATATATATATATATATATATATATATATATATATATATATATATCACATGAACTGGTGTTCTTTTCGATATTTACGAAATTATTTGTGTAATACTGTCAGCTATGATACATATAAGTGTATATATATATATATATATATATATATATATATATATATATATATATATATATATATATATATATCTATATATATATATATATATATATATATATATATATATATATATATATATATATATATATATATATAGATATATATATATATATATATATATATATATATATATATATATATATATATATATATATATATATATAGAAATTCACTGTTTCTCTACGTTTTGCATGTAATAAGCTAAAATTTCTAATTTTTAAATGAACGACATCCATACATTTCTGTGCGAACAAATTGTAGGCTATCTGTACGTTTGGTAGTTTTGAACCTATTTCATTTGGCAATGCACATATATTAGCTGTTTAGCACCATTGCAAATATATCTAAACACAGTAGATGCGCGCTGTAACTCACGTACAATATATTTTAAGGAGTATAAGAGAAAGGGCACACACGTGATGTCCTGTAGATGAGCGGGAGACATTCCTTACTTGCGTCGAAAGGCAATGCTTTTGTCATGGCATCACCCGTTTAGCCAAGTTCCTTCAGGCACTCCTTCGTTTCTTTGGGTTTTTCAAAATGATGCTGCTTCGTTGACCGGGGTGTGGGGTGGGCGGGGGGGGGGGGGTATTCGAATTGTTTTATTTCTTGCGTTTCTAAAATGTGGGGTAGGGGGGGGTATTTAATATATAAAATGTGTATAGAGTTAAGGTATTCTCTCGTGTCGTATCATAAGGCTGGAGTTAAGAAAGTGTCGTTCCCCCTCTCATATATATATATATATATATATATATATATATATATATATATATATATATATATATATATATATATATATATATATATATATATATATATATATATATATATATATATATATTGTGATGTAATTGTTGTATCATATATTTTCATATTTAGCGTGTGTGTTTATGTACCGGTATATATAAATTTATATGTGGGTATATATATATATATATATATATATATATATATATATATATATATATATATATATATATATATATATATATATATATATATATATATACACGTGTGTGTGAGGGCGCGCATTATTTACAAAAAAAAAATGTGTTGTATTATTCTTGGTAAGGCGTATTTAACAAAAATAGAAAAAAAAAAAAAAAAAAAACCGGATTTTTAATGGAAGTCAGTCTAGCCGCCGGAAGGTCACTACCTATTGTTATTGTTCGACTGCTTCTGTTATGTAATGTTATTTCCGATGTTCCCGAGCTCCTTCTTTGCAAGGAAGCGCTGGCGAGCGTTCGTAGACGAGCTTGCGAGAGTTTGATGTAACGTCAGATGTTATAGATGTTTGCGTCTTTTGATTTTTAAGAAGTGTCTCATTAGCTTCCTGAAGTAAATAATGATTTGTTCTTTATTAATAGAGTTTATACGTTAATACTGTAGCTCATTATCCCTCTCACCATCGGGCATAAGAGGAATGGATAGTGAAAAACAGGAAAACGTGATTATTTATGGCTGAAATAAAGGTGAAATTTATTGTAAACATACTATTAACAATAGGAATAACAGTTACTATTAACTACAGGAAAAAAGTTTTTTCCCCGTATACAATCTATTACGTATGATTCACCTAACGTCGCAGTTGGTCATTATTTCGGAAATATTTATAAATAATCTAAAGTTCTGTTACTTTCCTCGAAATGATAAAATACAGAAGTGATACACGTTCCCAAGCATAAGTTTTCCCTCTATTTTCGTTTATCTGTCTCCAATGCATATGTGAAATTAAATTTTATAGCTATGAGTTAAAGAATTGTAGGGGTTCTTCTAACTGTTCTTTTTCTTACATGGTTAATTTATTTTTTCATCTATATATATTAAATTCATAATTTCGTTTTATACTCTCAATCTGGGCTTTTCATTATTTCTTCGTGAATATTAATTGCTGAACCCATTTTCTAGAAATTCTTAGGCATTGTGAATAGACCATCTTTTTAATCAGTTTCGTTCCATTGCCCTTTGATTTTAATTATTATTATTATTATTATTTTTATTATTATTATTATTATTATTATTATTATTATTATTATTATTATTATTATTATTATGACTAGCTAAGCTACAATCCTAGTTGGAAAAGCAAGATTCTATAAACCCAAGGGCTCCAACAGGGAAAATAGCCCAGTGAGGTAAGGAAATTAATAAACGACATATGAAGTAATGAAAAATTAAAATAATTATTTTAAAAACATTAACCACATTAAAATAAATATTTCATATATAAACTATAAAAGGACTTCTGTAAGCCTGTTCAACATAAAAACATTTGCTCCAACTTTGAACTTTTGAAGTTCCACCGATTCAACTACCCGATTAGGAAGATTATTCCACATCTTGGTCACAGCTGGAATAAAACATCTAGAGTACGCTGTTATTTGGAAATGAAAACAAAAGTTAATTTGATAATAGTTCATTTGCATGGATATTATTAGTTGGAAAATTTCGTTAATATCCATTCTCCTATTAACCAGTAATATACTGCCCGCTTCGTCATCCGTGGTAGTTAAGCCGCCATTGCAAGATAGATACTTAATTTCCTTATCATTTTTAGTTTCGTTTATGATAATTAATGTCAAAATGTTATGATAATCGTTTACAGGGACTTGGTCGTTGTGATGGAAGTGTGCCATAAAAATTCTTTGCTGGTTAATGAATTATGTATTCATATATTTTCCGGATTAGTAAGCAATGTATGAATGCATTTCCTTGCTTGAAATTTTTTTATATTGTATTTTCCTGGTTCTTACTTTAGTTATATCTTTCCTGATATCTTATATAGAGTTATCCTATACTGTAAAGGTGTATATTTTCTTAACCTTTATTTTTTCATTGATATTTTTTTATACTTATATTTTCCGGGCTCATATTCTATATTTGTATATTAGAGTTCTCTTGCTTGAGGATACACTCGAGCACACTATTCTATCTCATTTTTCTTCCGCTTGTTTTGTTAAAGGTTTTATAGTTTATATATGAAATATTTATTTTAATGTTATTACTCTTCCTAAAATATTCTATTTTCCTTGTTTCCTTTCCTCACTGGGCTATTTTCCCTGTTGGAGCCTCTGGGCTTATTGCCTCCTGCTTTTCCAACTAGGGTTGTAGCTTGGCTAATAATAATAATAATAATAATAATAATAATAATAATAATAATAATAATAGTTCGGTTACTATAACAGTTAAGGATTATTAGATTCTAGGGTCTCTGTAGTAACTTATACTGGTCGCTAGTGATATTTATCGCATTTTACCGTAATCTGTAATTTTATATTTTGTGTTTTGAATTGAGAGATGCTGGGTAAGGGGTTTGTGTGTGTGTGTATATATATATATATATATATATATATATATATATATATATATATATATATATATATATATATATATATATATATATATATATATATAATCTTTTTGTGTGATTAGACATCATCAACATTCTCTCTCTCTCTCTCTCTCTCTCTCTCTCTCTCTCTCTCTCTCTCTCTCTCTCTCTCTCTCTCTCCGTATGTTCGTTACTCCTTTCCCTTTCTGTCTTCGACGGCATTTCTCCTTCCCTGGTTGCCCATTTCCCCCAACCCCCCTCTCTCTTTTAAACCTTCCCTTTTTACCTTTCCTGCCCCTCCCTTCCCCATGGGCAAGCGGTGGCATAAGTCACCGTGGTCACTTCTCCGAATATGGCCACCAGGTAATTTTGGGAAAGGGAAGAACGAGAGGAAAGGGAGAAATAAACATATAAAGAAAAGTCGAGATAGAGAGGGACCGAGAAAGCTTTAGTCCGAAAGCGGCTGGCTATAAGGCAGAGAGGGAAGGAGCAGAATGTTGATAATCATGGAAATGGCCGGAAATAGAATAAATATTTTCGGTTCGTTTATAGAAGAGGGATAAATGAAAAAAATAAAACATGGTTTGAAGTAGTTAGATCATGTGTTTATAGATGGTCAAAGAGGGTAAACAGTACAGAGAATTGTAGTATTAAACCTGTTGGAACCTTAATGACCGTAGATGCACGTAAAGAAAAGATGTAAGAAATAAAAAAAGATTGCTAAGAACGAGCGCGCAAGAGCACGGACTGCAAATTTTTTTTCTTTTTTCTGTACGCCGTCTGTGGGAGCCCTGTATTTCGTCCACTGATTTATTTGAATTCATTGAACGTCATTATCTTCAGCCAGTTATTCGATGATCACGAGTTTCCACAATGTGATTTGGTCGTCATTGCTATCAATTGGTTTCATATCAGTTCTGGTCCTGCCTCGCGCTAGGTCCTGTCTTTGTCTCTTGTATTTTGTTTTTATTTCAAAGATCATTTGTATTAAGTAATGTCTCTGGAAAAATGTATATATCATCATTATTTTTTGATTAGTTCCTCCTGTCTGTTGTTTTTATGGAGTTCTTTCTCTGTTCATACATTTATATCCAAATGGTGCTGAGTTTGAAGATAGCTTATAAGGTTTAAAAATGTGCTTGTAGTTTTTGTAGTGTAGTTTCTAGTTAGAGAATATCTTCTCCAGTACATTTTTGTATTTGTGGTTGCACTATCAAGTATATGGTTTAAAAATTTTCTTGTAATTCTCCGTTTTTGGAGTGTTACTAATTAAAGAATTTCTTCTCCAGTATATTTCGTTGTTTGAAATTACACTTTCAAGTAATGATAATAAAGACAGTACATTAAACATATAATCATATAATCCACGATGTGCACAACGATCCGCTTCCCTCTTGAAATGTTGAACAGTTTAGCCGTATCCGAGAGCTCGTGATGTCTCTCACTACACCTTTAGGATACTTAATCCTGAATGTGTCTGGAAGCTGCAAGCGGAAGATGACTATCCCTCTATAGTATAGTCTGAAATGCGGGACTCGGTGAACGCGATTTTAACAACCTTTAACAACCGTCGGTTCGCAGCTAACTAAGGTTGTTGCTAACTAAGGGTTATTAAACGACACCCATTGACCGGTGCTGTTAACTTCGCCCCTTTGCTTGCCGTTGACAGTGTATTGAAGAGGGACTGCTAGGCGGGTTGTCCGAGACATAGACTTTTAACAGTCTGAAGGAGAATGTTGAAATGCCGTGCCCGATATGTCATGGTATGCGGCTTCCAGATGGATTATAATAAGATAGTAATAATTTGATGGAAATTATATAATACAGCTGCATTTTTTTATATTGATCTCTTATACTCAAATGAAGTTATTTTTATTTGATTTTGACTTTGCGACATTTTCTACTCTTAAAAATTTGCATTAAAAAGACGGTAAATGTCTGCCAACATTTATTCCAGGATTATTACATTTAAAAAACGGATATGTTGACGTAAAGGAGTGATATTACGGTCACTAACCCGTAAAAGATAATAACAAAGTATGGTAAAATTACGGTCGCATGTATTTTACTGAAATATGGCTGAGAACAGTATATTTTTACGGAGAATTTCCCAATAATTACGGATTTTTTTTTCAACGGTGAAGTACTCATATAATTTACCCAAATTCAGACAAAATGAGAAATTATGTAGAATCGGTCTCCTCACATGCCGTAATAATAATAATAATAATAATAATAATAATAATAATAATAATAATCATTATTATTATTATTATTATTATTATTATTATTATTATTATTATTATTATTATTATTATTATTATTATTCAAAATACAATACATGTAATAGACAGTTCCTGTATTATTCACTTAGTTGATGTGAGATAAGGCAATGAGACTTAGCGTGGATTTATTTATCTCAACTAAAGGTCGAATCCCAGTGCAGGGAAAGGCCTTGATTTCACAACCAGACATTAATTAAACTTTTTCGTTAGAAAGTTGTTTTAGTGTTTGATAGCCGCTGAATTAACCAGTTTTTAATGTTAATCTCCTTTAAATATTTCATTTTCCCTGTTTCCTTTTCTCACTGGGCTATTTTCCTTTTTGGAGTCCTTGGGCTTATAGCATCTTGCTTTTCCAACTAGGGTTCCTGCTTAGCAAGTGACAATAATAATGATGATATAAGTATTCTGCTATATTCTGTTTATGGATTACAAATTTGACAGATTTCTCTGGGATTTCATTGCTGACAGATTTCTATTAATGTATAATTCATTAATAGTGTCGGTTAATAGACTTTACAAGCTTTCTTGGAATTGGTAATACATCGATGATACATTTTGCATTTCACCGTCTTTGGTTCGTTTCGAATTGTGCCAGTAAATTTTCAAAACTTGAACAAGTCATTATATATAAACATTTTAACAAAATATATATAACAAAAGACATTATACATAAAAATTTTAACATAAAATATATATTTTCCTGTAGAAAATAACTAGAAAATAACGGGATTTAACCAGTTTTGACCTTCATTCCATCCGTAATAACAACAACCAGCTCGGATACTTAAAGTTAGTGGAATTGGTTGTTCTGTTTGTTTGCAGTTGAAATGAAGGTGAAATTTGTTCAAATCACGTTATTTACTATAGGAAAACGTATTTTCTGTTTGAAATGAGAATCTATAATACAGTAAAACTTTACCGTAATTACTTTTGTTTCAAACGTCTTTACAAGTTGAAAAATAGTTTCAGAAAAAATACCATAACTAAGATAATTCCAATCAGTAGTACCAGTACGATGAGGACAGGGAAGTGGGGAATATGGGGAAAGGATAAGTACCCCTGGATACAATCCAGTTTATATCCCGAGGGCAGGTACCTGGGATGGGAAAGGAGAAGGGAAAAAGGGGGGGGGGGGAATGAAGTACAGGGAAAGAATAAAAGAGAGGGGCAGACCCTCATGCGACATTAGATAGTAGTAGAGTTATTTCGAGACAGGAAGAGACAGGAAGGAATAGGAAAGGTTTTTTGGTTCATGCCAAGCCAAAAGACACCAATTGAATGTCACCGTTATGTTGATTGAGTAGGGTATGATGGTTAATGGAGGTTTTTTTTTTTATTTTATTTTTTTGTGATGATGTAATGTTTAAATGAAAATATAATTTAATTGCAAAATGAATACATAATGAAATCAATCAGATGAAATGAATCTGGGCCTAGGAGGATCGCAAATGATCCCAGGCTCCAGTCTCTTCCACCAATAATGATCACGAGCATGTTCAGTAGTGAGAGTTCTAGTTCGGGTGCAAAGGTCGTCATCGTCTAAAGCAAGTTTATCCCAGGTTTTCTGGCCAAGCCTGTGAAACCGGACATTAAGAGGCTCCAATTTGGAATGAGCATGTAAATCCCTAATTGTATTGTAATAGGGAGGGCTCTCTTTGTAGGCTCTCCTCAAAGCCCTATTTTGAATTGCCTGCATTTTATTAAGGGAAGTTTTGCTGATTGCTCCAAATATTATGGTGGGGTACTCTAACGGTGGCCTTACTAAAGATTTATATAAACGGAGTTGAGTTTTAGTTGATAAGTATTTAAATCGTAGCAATTTATCAAAAGTTTTTCTAGAAACAGCTATTCTCGCTTTGACGTGTGAAAGTATACCTGATTTCTTAAAGTTACACCCAAGTATTGTGGCCTTTTGTTTAAATGGAATTCTAACATTGTCAACAATGATTTCTGCAGGACTGCGAGCTGAAATGGGGAGGAGCTGGAATTTGTTCAAGTTTGTTGTTATTTTCCATTTCTTTTCGTAATTATTCACTTTTTGTATTTCCCTGACTGTTTTAATTTGCAGCATGCGTTTGTTCTTTTTAGGAATAGATATTACCTGGGTGTGGTCATCTGAAAACATGATTTGCAGACAACCTGGAGCAGGAGGAGGGGTGTCTCTGATATAAAAATTGTAAAGTGAAGAAGAGAGAACACTGCCCTGAGGAACACCGGATAGAAGTGGAAACTCTGGTCCAATATATTCTTTAATCTTGATTATGGCCACTCGATTATCAAGAAAGTTACACAATAGCATAGTAGCTAGATTTGGGAGTTGTGCTTCTATGAATTTGTATTTAAGGCCCTCGTGCCATACCTTATCAAAAGCTCGGCTGACATCCCTAGATATTAGGTTACAACGACCCCCAAGATTAGACCTGACCGCAATGTATTCGTAAAGATGAGCTAATGCAAGTTGGGTCCCTTTACCCCTTGTAAATCCGTATTGATTGTTATTGATAAGTAAATTTTCCTCAAGGAAATCCTCCAATCTTTCTTTAATAATTTTCTCAAGTACCTTACCCGGTGTCTCTAATAAGGATATAGGTCTATAGTTAGAGACTGAGGTGAGGTCTCTGCCCTTTTTCCCCACAAAGGGAAGTATTGCTTTTTTTAAATAATCTGGCCAATAACCCATACTAAAAGTTTCATTAAAGATGTTGCAAGGAAAAGAGAGCATCGAATTTGGCAAATTACTAAGGATAAGTTTATTTACTTTAGACTGGCCTGGAGCTTTGTTTTTAAAACTTTTGATTATCTTAATAATATCTTGAAGTTGAATAGGTTTGAGGAAAGGGTCATCTTCGTCAAGTCTCTGAAGATCTACTAAATCATAAGGTATTATATGATCAGCATGTTCACGGATTGACTCAGTGACATGCTGTTCATGTCGTTGGTCAAACCTTAGATTTTCTACTGGGTCTATTCTAAAGATATTGGACCAGAAGCCTCTGAAGATCACCTCCTGATCTTGAGATGAATTTCCTGATCATATTCCAAAATTTTGCAGGATCTTTATAAAAGCCTTCACATTTGTCTAACAGAGCCTCCCAAGTAGAATTAATGAGGTCAGTTGATTCTATTTTAATTCGTTCTTGTATATTATGAATATACTCTAAAAGTTGATGCGTGGGGCCTCGGTTGTTAACTAATTCCAGGGCATGCTTAAAACGGATCTGAAGTAACTTTAGGGAATCTGTTTCTTTAGTATAAGGTAATATCCTGAAAGTTTTAAATGGGATATGGAGCTCTGAGGCTTCCTTGATCATCCTATCCCAATCACATCAGGAACACCTTATGTTTTCTTATGTTGAGTTTTATGAATCTTATTTTAAACAGATTTAGCTGCATAGTGTACGGAACTATAACACTGACTCAACAAGCGGAATTAGTTCTAAATCTAAAACAAAAGTTTAGTAACGCTTTTCAGTACACCTTGTGGGGTTTACTGAAAACACTAGTATTTTTCAAAATTTATCTTAATTATTATTCAGAATAATCTAGATTATTAAATGATCAGTTTCAGTTGGATGACTTGACCAACATGAGACAAATTATTCCCTCCCAATTAAAAAAAAAAAAAAAACTCTTAAAGAGGAAACTGCATCTGGCATAATGATGAGACATATCATCATGCATTTTCTTAATTACTGCGAATTCATCTTGCTTGGCTGCTTTTAACACATTTAAAAAAAAAAGTTAACTTTTCAAGTGTAACTTAAAGTTTAAAAGCATTCCAAATATAGATATCAAAGTATGCAATTATCCTTTTTATAGCCTTTAAAATCTCACTACTTTGTAGCCTACTATAAGTAAAAATTTTATGGAACTAGAGTTTTTATGGATATATTCATTAGTAGTTATAACAATAATCATAATAGAAGTAACAATAATAATAATAATAGGCCTATT
Source organism: Palaemon carinicauda (assembly GCF_036898095.1). Classification (NCBI taxonomy): domain Eukaryota; kingdom Metazoa; phylum Arthropoda; class Malacostraca; order Decapoda; family Palaemonidae; genus Palaemon; species Palaemon carinicauda. Next base: position 23,211,824 of record NC_090727.1, on the reverse strand, counting down.
ATTAAAACTGTTAGAGGATCCCTGTCTCCTATTACCGAGAGAAGCTCTGGTCGTAGCCTCTTTGGAATTGATAGAGGATCTCAATCTACCATCATTGAGAGAGGAAATAAACAATTAAAATAACATTACAGGAACAATATCAACCTTAAAATAAATCTTCCATATATAAAGTATATAACATTAGATAAAAGAGGCCGAGTACCAAGATAAAATGACAGTGTGTGCCCTCAAGATTGATGAATTATATTATATTTGTTTATGCAGTATTTATTTAATCTGTCATACATATAAATTTTTTCATAATGTTTAATAAAAACATATCTGAAATAATACCTATTTAATGTTTTAATAATTATATATATGAGGAGAAATTCCGTATGTGAAGTATTCATGATTATTTTTCTAGTATTTAAATATATCTTTGTAATGGTTCCTTCACTTTCCAAAGATACAACAAATTGGTGACAGTCAATTGGTGTCCTTTTGCTTAGCGTGAACCAAAAAAAACTTTCTTTTCCTGCCTGTCTCTTCCTTTCTCAGAATAATTCTACTACTATCTAATGTTGCATGAGGGTCTGTCCCTCTCTGTTATTCTCTTCCTGTACTTCCTTTTCCCCCCTTTTTTTCCCTTCTCCTTTCCCATCCCAGGTACCTGCCTTCGGGCTATAAACTGGATTGTATCCAGGGGTACTTATCCTTTTCCCATATTCCCCACTTCCCTGTCCTCATCGTACTGGTACTGGTACTTACAATAACGTAAATTTAAATATACACTTTCTGTGGAGTACAAATTAAGTTCTGCTCCTAACAATACTTATTACTGCATCACCTCGCTGTGATCTCCTTGAGTGACACATACCCAAACAACAGGGCTGACATTCGAGCATGTGTTGTGTGGCCTTTACCTGCAATGGGTCTGCATTTTAGTTTTTAACTTAGATTAAAAAAAAAAAAATCCTTAAATTTTTTCCTTACTTAAAACCATATTATCCTTTAGAAATTTATAAACTATAGTAAAAAAGGCAATAGGTCTAGCTTGTGGGAATAACTTTTCTTTGCTCACCAATCCATTGTTTTCTCTTCTTTCCCCTGCTTTTGCTTTTGCAATCTCATTATATGTCCATTTCTTTTTCTTGATCTTTGAATACCCTCTACTTTAGTCTATTCTCTTCGTATCCATGTTGCTCTTTTAGTGTCTGTTAGTGTTAGGCTATTCCTATCATTAGTCTTTCCATAGCTCTTTGAGTTGTAACTAGTTCGTGTACTAGGCTTTAGTAAGGCTCCAAGTTTTTGTACATATGTTAATACAGGTCAAAACTATTTCATTGGGTAGTTTACTTTTTCTAGAGGAAGTGATATTTTATATTTCATAATCCCATTTTGTTTACATAGCTTATTTCTTAACCTTGTCAAAGTCTTTGAGCCATGTTTCAGATAATGCTAATATGTCAAAATATTTCTCATTTATGAAATGGAATTGTTTTGTTTCAAACAGACTGAATATTTCCTTGTACACAATTCATAACATCCTTAGTACCCATGGTCGTCTTTTCTGCTAATCTCCTCAATTCCAGATCATAAGCTTTGAAATTTCTCGATTCACTATATGGTTAAATAATTTGTTCAACTCACTAGAATTTACTGACTTTATTTGTTGAGAGTTGCATGCCTTGGTGGCGTGATTTCCTGAACATCACCTTGCTCTATTTCATTAGTCGTGAACTTTCAATCTTTTTTTTTTAAGATGTGAGTAAAACAAGTCAAAATACTCGCTCACACAGCAGCCGTGAGAGGCAAAACCAACTACCCTTGCCAGACAACAGCAGTGAAATAATGTTAAATCAAAAGTGAAGTGAGCTATGGCCAAGAAAACCATTAGGTTATTTGATCATTTTAATTTGCAGCCTAATATACACATAAATACACTGAATTACAGTATGACAAAGGTGGCTACAAAACTAAACAATTGGGAAGGAAATTCCCATTTCCTGTGCATGCACCGACGCCTGGTCTGTCTCTATGCTATACTTAAATCAGACTATCGGGAGGGTTTGGTCAGGAGAAATTCATGTATGTGGATTGCCAAACTTCCATTCCTAAGAAAAATGTATATGAATACAGATGTTCATTATCAATATTCCAAACGACTTCTTAATACCATATTTGAGAAACTTGGCATACATGTTGCCACATCTATATTCTCGTGTCTGTCATTTGAGAAGCAATAGACCTTTGTTAATCTCTTATGAATGGTGAAAGCTTAGAAGCTAGAGTTCCTCACAGTGCAGGTGTGTGTTAACGGACATATACATAGTTGGCTCATAATAAAATGGTTTCGGAAGAAAGCGTTTCATCCCCTCTTCATCGGATGAGCAGTAGGCAATTGATCTCCGCAATCTACAATCAGTTCTATAACCATCGTTTGTTTTATATATATATATATATATATATATATATATATATATATATATATATATATATATATATATATATATATATATATATATATATATATATATATATATATATATATATATATATATATATATATATATATATATATTTCTGAAACTATTCATTTGCGACGGGAACAAGTGTCATTTTCGAAGAGAGCGTCATTTTTTCTATAGGAAAAAGTATTTTTTCCTAAGAAATTCTAATTTTCCATTTTGAAGATAATACACAATGCTTTCAAATTTATAATATTTGGTTATCAAGAACATATAAAAAACATTTATATGTAACTACAAAATTCTTTAATAGGAGATATTTCATGAAAAGCAGACACTTCATTTCTAAGGTATAATATGACTATTGAATCCTTTTTTACTATTTTTCAGTTTACCTGAACTTTTTTTTTCATAAAAAAAATTCTATACGATTGGTGAATATTAGCATAAATAAAATTGTTTTGCTAAGTAAGTCACCAATTTTATAAAGGAAATCTCTGTAACTTCATTCTATTGTATTATCAATAATAATACCAATTCTCTAATATTGCAAGAGAGTCTGCCCCTCTCTTTTATTCTTCTTTTGTACTTCTCTTTCTCGCTATTTCCTTAATCTTTCCCATCCCGAGTACCTGCCTTTGAGCTATAAAGTGGATTGTATCCAGAGTTACTCTTCCTTTCCCCATTTTCCCCTCTTCCCTATCCTTATTATTATTATTATTATTATTATTATTATTATTATTATTATTATTATTATTATTATTATTATTATTATTATTATTATCGTCGCCACTGTAACGTTGGTATCTTTGAAAGTAAAGAAATCTGAACTATTCCCGATAACTATTTAATTCAAGTGTTGTTAACCCTGTGGAGCTTCCATTATGTGTATTGTTAAACTTACCCAAGCTCTATAGTGAAACTGTATTAATTTTGACATTTGCAAATTGCAATACATGCTTACCAGAATGCAGGAAATAAATAAAAGATAAATAAAAGAAAGAGAGAAATAAATAAAATGGAAGAGGAAATATCTTTTGAAAGAGAGAAAAGATTACTGAGGTACAATTATTTAAATATTTAGAAAACGATGGTCTGGATGGTTTCGTATCTTCATTGCAACTGATTCATAGCAGTAGGAAATACAGATAACCCGTGACGAGAAAATGACGTCACTTATGTGGGTGGCGCTCAGGCACTACATGCAGCCTTATATTACATCTCCCTCCCAAAATATTATGAAAACGGTAATATTTTCAAAACTTATAAACAACAATATCAAAAGCAGGTATGAAAAAGGATATGCTCAAGAATCTTTAAGAAAAACATCGGACAAGTATTCTGATTCATAATCGTAATAATCAATGGTAACATTGGAATGACTGAAAAGGAGAGAGAGAGAGAGAGAGAGAGAGAGAGAGAGAGAGAGAGAGAGAGAGAGAGAGCATTCACATAACATCAAGCGGCACAATAATTACATCAGCATTGCAAGAAGTTCACTGAAATTGAGTTGCAACATCAACATAAACTCTTTTACAGAATATAATTTTGCAAGTATGAAATCAATGCACGTCCAAATACAGTAAAAACAAAACATAATATATTTTCATTTTATTATTGCAGAATCAAGGCCAAGATAATTATTCGTTCATCCAGACACGGGTCTCTCTCTTCCTTAGAGGCTATACCTCGTGCACTGATGGAGGAGACTTAGGCTACTGAGCCGCTTTGTCTTCGGTAGGAGTGGCTCCTTTTGTTTCACTGACAGGCAGTTCAGTGACCTTGAGGTGTCTTCTGTTCCTTATCGACAGAAGGCCACTATCATCAAATCTTATGATGTATTGTCTGCGATGTCGTTGCTCGACTATGATTCCAAGCCTATCCCAGGCCTATGTCATTCAGTTCTGAACCCTAATGAGCGTGCTTGGCTGTAAGGGCGTTAGTCTTCTGTCAGTGGGGCTTTCAATTATCTTCTCATTTTTCTCTGCTACCAGAAGTTCTCTTTTTCTAAAGGATTTTATCCAGTGGTGGTGTATCATATAGTTGAGTTTTGTGGTCAGTACACCATCATGTAGCTGTTTCCCAGTTGCCAATTATGCCAGAGATTTATTAATAACCCTTAAGGGCGTGTTCAAGTACTGCAGCATTGCCAATGATACCTTGTCGTTATCGAGGCTTCCAGCCCCGGTGATACGTGTTCTAATTATTCTCTTTGCGGACTTGGCTGTGGCCTTGGCTTTTCCATTTGAGTGCGGGTAGTGGGCCAGTGTTAGGCGTATGTCAACTCTCCATCTCGTGTAGAAGGACATAATTTCCTTGCTCACCAGTTCGTGCCACTGTCCGTAGACAATTGTTCAGGTGCTCCCCATCAAGTGAAGTAGGGCCTAAGTTTGTCATGACCTTTACAGACGAGGTGCCATTAATGAAGTGGGTTATATTTAGCCAGTCTGTAAGCCTGTCACAATATGCCATATATGTGTGTTCTCCAAGCTGAAACTGGTCCATGACAGTCTTTTGGAAGGGATTCTCTGGGGTTGGGGTTATTATCATGACTTAGGCTGGCAATGATGGTGGGTGAGCGTCGGACGATGTACACCATGAACGATGATGCTGGAGGTCACCTTCGATGCCTGGCCGATAAACCGAATGTCTCGCTCTTCTCAACATTTTATCTAGGCCTTGATGTCCAGCATGAAGGTTGGCTGTTATCTGATGGCGAAGCCCTTCGGGAATGACAAGGGGGATGCAGTAATCGTTGAAGTAGTGTGCGACCAGGTTCCCAGATATAGAAAGATGTTCTTTGATGCCGTAAAAGGGTCTCACACATGCAATTTCTTGTAATGTCTTCCGGTTCCAATCCCCTGCAGTCACTCGAGCGACTAGTAGCTGATATGCTGGGTCGTCTAGAGCAGCCTCTTCAACAGTTTTCTCTGTCTATGGTGTACTGCTCCTGTAGGTTTTCCACTATTGCTGATACTATAGCAATCGTTAATTCTTTGTTAAAACTCGCATCCTTTCCATCTTGCGCCTTCCTTAGAGTAGGGAATCAAGAGAGAAAGTCAGATACATGATTTTTCTTGCCAGGTAGGTATTTAACTTTGAAATTATACAATAACGTTTTTTCCTTTAATCTAAATAGTCTGTGGTTGGTGGTATGGCCGAGACATCTATTGGCTCCTAATTTGATTAAAGGGCGGTGGTCTGTGACAATGGTTGAGTTCGGGCAGCCCAATAAGAATAATCGGGCCTTTTTCAAGCACCAGGCCACTGCAAGGGCTTCCCCTTCCATAGTGGCATACCCAGACCTGGTGGGCGTGAGTAAACGACTGCCAAAAAGCGTTATTCTCCTGCCATCTCTACAACAGAAGGGGGTTTCAACGAGGTACTATTGCAATATTATTGGAGGATGAAGAAGCCCACGCCCTCCTCACTTCAATCAGTGACTGAAACAGTCCGCCGCAGCTGGTCATAGTAGGTGAGGCTGTCCTTGGCCAACTTGCAGACGGTGTCTTGCACTTGATGAAACTTCTCCTGAACGTGCTCATCCTTACAGGGGGTCATAATGGGTGCTGTTGTCAGGAAGGGGGCCAGCTGATTGACAAAAGAATACCGCGACCTTATATCAAATATTGTGGGGTTTTTGTGCATAGAAAAAATTTTGATGGCAGATAAAAAATCTTCTGAAAGCTTGTAGGAGTCCCAACCGAGGTCAAACCCAACAAATTCCACTTCTTTCTTGCAGAGCTCGAATTTTTCTGGTTTCAAAGTTATACCTTTATATGCACAGACTGTGAGGAAGTAATACACATGGCAGAAGGCCTCTTCTGCGCTCGAATCATAGAGAATTGTGTCATCCACATACTTCCTGGGTACTTCTTTACTGGCTACATCGAATCGGGAGGTATGTGTTGGAAGCAGAAAAGTCATATTGGTGTCCTTTGGTATTGATACCTACCCCAAGGTGTGAAAAATGTGGTTAGGGGTATGCTTTCCTTGTCCAGTTCTAACTGGTGAAATCCCCAAAAGTCTTTTATGAACAGAGGAGAAGGTTAGATACCATATCGAAGGGCCTAGGAGTATGGTGGGTCTCCCTTCTACAACTAAAATAGGAACTAACATACAAAGTAACCGTAGCTACTCTTTGTGCCAGTGGGGAGATAAAGAAGGGAATTAGAAAAAATCTTTATTAGATGTCAGTTAATTTATTTCTTTTTTTTCTTTTCTTATGCATTGGCGCCTATTATGTATTGATTAGAATTGTTTTTTTTTTCTTTTACATGTTCACCTGCCAAAAATACTATTAACAAAAATGCTTTGTGTGATTCTTTCGAATTATTTCTGAGATGTGCATGTCTGATATCACAATCATTGTTCAATTTGTTTTTTGATCGAGCTAAAAGAGATATATGTTTAAATGCTTGATCGAGGATTGAGATTTATAGATGAGAGACATCACTTTCACTCACGCTGCTTTCTTTCTCCTGCAACCCAGTCCCTCTTTCTTACTGGTTTCTCCTCTTTCCTATAACTCTATCTTATGCTAGCCAGGGACACAGCATCACATCTTTAACCTACCACTAATACCCTCCAACTCCCCACCCAGTCTCTTCCCCTCACTGGGTCTTAGTACTGTCAGTCCTTTCTCTCCGACCTAAAATTGCTCCATTTCTTCCTTAGGGGATTGCACTGCCAGACACCAACCTTGGCAACTATCCTTGATGCCTTAATTAAACCATGCATAGTTATGGCACGTCCTAATACCCTAAATTATACAAACAGTCCATCATATAACAAGAATTACTTGAAACTGTTCCTAACCATGGGACCCACACTCTGCCATGTACATGAGTTCAGAAAGTAAACCCCTGTGGGCCACTTTTTTGAGGAGAGGCCCCTAGGCCTAGTAACACCGGGGCTTGTCCCCTGGTATAATAAGAAAAACTACTGACCACTCTTAACCTTGGTTGAGAACCCTGGGAGCTCTTGTGCAGAGCTTGAGTAAATACCTCAGTGGAGGCATGTTCTCTGAAGTGGCCGATGGCTAAGTCTTAATACTAGGGCTTCGAACCCTGTGCTTTGAACTTCTATTGAAGACCTTCCACTCTTCACTCAGTCCCATCTACTCACTGAGTCTTGCTGTTATAAAACTTTCTACCTCTTCCTCATGCAGGTGTCAATGGGCCAATAGGTTCAGTCCTCAACTTCCTCATTCCGGCTCCTCTATGAGGCCTGATCCTTTGGCCGCTGTCATGCTGATAATTGCTGTGGGATGACTGCCCTTGCCCCACCCTGCTGTTACCAGTCATGGTATCTGCGGCAAACTGATATGGCAAAATATGGCAAAATAATATGGCAAAATAAGAAGTGTACATTCCTGAACCACGTAGCAGCAGCGGTCGGCAATATTCTCCACCTTTTGCAAGTTATGGCCGTCTGTTATTCCTTTTACACTATAGCTCAGGTCAGCAAGAGTACTTAACATCGACGGCAAACTCTTAAGGCACATAAGATGTCTGATTTCTTTGAGGTTGGTCTCAATATTTTGTTGAGACCCATCAATTGAGATATTCAAGTAATTTTTCTCGACTTTCTCGTCACTAGTCCTATGAGATTGAATCTCGTAACTTATATATTTCCCCTACCATTATTATATATTTAGAGATCTTTTTATGAATTATCAGAGTTTACATTCATGACCGCATATACTTAGCAAGGTTCAAACCACTCACTTACATCTGTTTTTCTGAAGTTTGGCTTCTAAGATATGTGGTAAGATTTTGTATTCTTATTTTTGAGTCAATTATATGGATCTCATTATATTCATGGTAGTTTTTTTTTTTATAGGATTTGAGGGATATAAGACGAAGGGACATGGGTCCAGGGTCATGAAGACCGCATCTTGGTGGCATCAGTATTTAATCTGTGACATCACTGAGACACTACATTATAACAATAAATTTTGTTACTTTATTCATACTATTACTCCTGTTTTGAATAGATACTCTGCCTCTCTTCATCCCTTGTGTAGGGGGGAACAGAAGAGGGAGTTGTCATTCAATGGTGAGTTGGGGTGCATTGAGAGGTACACTCAGAAATCATATTCTCCAAAAAACTGTCAAGGTCACGGTTGCGATGCAGTTAGGAAAGAGTTGATGATATAAAGGCAGACTAACTGAACAGATCTGTCCAGTGTCTCCCCTTGCCAAAAATGCTTAAATCGTAACCGGAGTTGGATGCGTAATGGTATGCACGAAGTGAATGAAAATGACAACTAATTCACCTTGACTTCTGTATTCTATAAAGTATCAATACTTTTATGTAAATTTTCCTCAAAATAATTGCGTTAGGAATAATTTATGAGTAAGTTCTGCTTAAAATTGTCAAAATATTCATTAAAAAAAATAGTTTTCTTTAACACAAGTTCTTTTTCTTAAAATCTCTGAAGTACTTTCCTATTCTGCATCTAAAGTTGGGTTATAACGTTTTAGCGTTACTTTCATTGAGAAAAGCTTTTCTTCTGGAACTGCTGCACTTGGACCAGGAGGCCATTCATCTATGAAATAATGAGGTTGAGTAGGGATATAAAAGTAAATGCTAGAGAGAGAGAGAGAGAGAGAGAGAGAGAGAGAGAGAGAGAGAGAGAGAGAGAGAGAGAGAGAGAGAGAGAGAGAGAGGGTAATGATTATGGGACCACTATAGGTGTGAAATTAAATGTGAGTGGTGCCAGCAGTACATCTCACAGAGGGAAAATCCTCCTGGTCAACGCCTACCAAAGTATAAACCTGCAAGTAGATCACCTTCTAAAGTAGCAACCTAAGTGTAGATCAGATACTAAATTAGGAACCTGGAGGTAGATTAACTTACTAAAGTAAAAACCAGCATGTAGTTACACACTAAACTAGGAACCTCCATCTAAATCACTTATTAACCAAGAAACTTTCTGGTAGATCATTAACTAAAGTAGAATCAGGTATGTAGATCACCAATTAAAGTGCAAACTTGCATGTAGATCACCCACTAAATTAGCAACCAGCGTCTAGATTACCTAGTAAAGTAAAAACCTGCACGTAGATCACCTACTAATGTAGAAAACCTGCATCTAGATGGCCTACTAAAGTAGAAACCTGCAGGTAGATCTCCTACTAAAGTAGAAACCTACAGATAGATCACTTACTAAAGTATAAACTTGCATATAGACTGCCTACTAAAACAGATACCTGCATGCAGACTAAGGTAGAAACCTGTACAGTATGTAGGTCACCTACTAAAGTAGAAATATGCATATAAACTGCCCTTGTGGTGATGCCAAACTGAAATCAAGCATGTCACCTAATTACTGGTGCCTTAAGATCAACACTCCTTTTAGTACCCTTTAGATTGGTAAATATTGCCCTACCGAACAGGTCATTAAAAGAGCTAGAAATATTACCAAGAAATTATGAAAAGCACTCGCTTTATGGTCTCCAGACTGTTAGACAAAGATTGAAATCCTACAAGAGCTTCATAACCACCAATAGCCTCGACCCCGTAATATCAACAACTTACTTACTGCCTAGAATACTGGAGAGAATCAGTCAAAAGCTCACTTGATGAAGCCACCCAGAGCCCACGTGAGTCTCTTCCACATGAAACAAACCTCCGTAGAAAGGATTGGGGTTCTCTTAACCGAGAAAGAACTTGAATATGAAGTACTGGAGTGGGGTCTCCCCCCGTCTCTGCCTAGTGCACATGTGGGCATCGATCCAAACAATAGACGTCATACTTCGTGGGTGTGAACCGAGTCTAATCTGTACAATTTGGACCTATACGAATGTAATCATGCTGCTATTCAGTGTATTGTTAAAGTTAGATCACTGGACTGAATTATAGAAGACCTGTTATGGATTTATAACTCGAACACTTGTCCATTAGATTGATCCATATGTAGGAAGAGTAAATGAGGTACCGTTTACCTTACAAAAATAGCTGTGAGAAAATTACAGGGAGACTACTTACATATTTGCTGGTGCTTCTTCTAAAATACAAATTTAATATTTTCAAGAACCTACAAATTGTAGTCTATATGTAAATATCCAAAAAATCTTTACATGAATTTATAGAAATTGATAAGAAAAATATTTCAATGTATAAATGATTACTGATATAGATCCTTGCTAACCTAGACTGTACCGATGTCCCAAACATTTTAACAAATCTAAATTATGCAATAATTTGAACCTCTTTTACCACTTTAAAGTTATCCAGCAATTACTGAAGCTAATCTAACTATTACAGATGAAATATGAGACATGTCGCCTAGCACTGCATCTGGGAAAAGTAGTCTGTATTACATAACGTTATAATAGACCAACACTCTAGAGTATAAACCCTACAGTAGACTTATATCTAGGTTCCAGTCACAAGAAACCATCTAAATATCCTCATGTCAACGTGATTTATTAGCTGCATCATATGTAGCAATTCTCCTAGATATTTTGGACGTCCAGTTCTGATCATTTGATTGGTTATTGAACATATTTCAAACTCCAGGGAAATATATGATTAACTAATTTCTACTGAAAATGGAATTTTCTATAATGAATGGACGAGTGCAGGCTAGTTTTGTATTTTTCTCTTCATATTTCATAGGGGCTGGGGCATAATAATTTACGTATTGGTCTATTAAAATGTGAAGTATATTTTTTACTCTAACTCCATTGTTTATATCTTAGAGACTAAAGGGGATATATTGCATATGTGCGTTTTCCCATGGTTTGGAAAGCTTCCTGTGCATATGCAATGACGTATTTTTCAGGTGCTTTCTTTAAACTAATTAACAGCTTACAAGTACGTCTTCCTCAGTTCCCCGATGTTTTTCTACAACAGCCATTTTTTTATCACCTTCCCCTTCTCGAAGAAGGAACTTAAGTGAAGTAAATCAATGTATTTCAAAATCTAGTTTAATTTCATTTATGTCAGCAATTCATTATGGTGGAAATGCTCTGCGTTTAGTGTAAAGCTATTGTTGGTCGTGCAAAAAAAAAAAAAAAAAAAAAAAAAAAAAAAAAAAAAAAAAAAAAAAAAAAAAAAAAAAAAAAAAAAACAGCGAAATAATGCCTCAAAGGTCTGATTCGGAAATTTTTAGGGAAGGCCAGCATAATTTCTCCTGCAAATTTCTGTACAAAAAGAGATGGTGTCAATCATAAGGAAAGGAATTATTTGTGATTTACTTTTTCACATTATAAGAATTTATTTGATTCACTTTATCATATTGTACGGATTTATTTGTGATTTATTATATTGTGATTTACTTCTAGTTTGTGACTTGGGAAGCAGGGGTCCGACTAGCTGTTGTGACCTGGGAAGGTTTGTGACCTAGGGAGGGGGTGGGCGTTTCCGGAGGGCTTGCCCTTGGCTTGGGGTTCTAACATGATAAGGGTGGTCCAGGGGCTGGACCCCGGCTAGGCGCTTTGACCTGGGAACCACTAGGTTAACATAAGTGGGTTTTTTAGGTTCTGTACCCTTTTACAAATCTCAAAAGTGTTAAATAATCATGTTTTGGCCTGTTTTCACCCACGTACATCAATCACATACTTTTTCAAACTAGTTATCTTGTGCTTATTTTGCATTTCTGACCATTATTATTGCTGTAAATCACTCGTTTATCACATTTCCCCACCCAAGAAACTCTGGTTACCCTCTGGGGTCCCTCATAATTGTCTTTATATAAAGGGGACCAAAAACTCATAAACGTGTGGTTCGCCTCAATAGTGATGGTCATGCATGCATAAAACACAAGATAGTGCATAGGAAAAATACATGGTTCATGTATTTGGCTAGAAATTAATATATCATATATTTACTAAACTCAATTCTTGCTGTAATAGGCAGCCTTAACCCAACGTAAGATGCAAAACAAGAAAGCTCTAGTGGGGTTTTTAAAATAAAGCCTGGGTTATGAAATTCCTATGCTATTGACCCAAGTAAAGATTTGGCACATTTTTGCCACACCATGATGCTACATCTACATGTTTCTCATTTACTTTCCAGATTCACTTGGTGAAGCGAAGACTGCTCCACTGATCTACAAAGGCTCTATGATTTTATCTCTTTAGGTATATTCAATTATATACTACAAAATTTATTTTGGAATATAAAAGTGAAATTGTGCTGGAAACAATTGTTCCGGATGTTTTCATAACTTAACGTGAGGTGGAGAGAAGGAAAGCAGTTGAGGGTTTTCAAGAATAATGAGCCAGTGTTGCTTAATCCTGGATATTGAATAAATTTTGAAAATGATATAAATGAGAAATTACTCATTATTTATTTTCAAATTGGATTGTTTTGAAGACTATTAACATAAAATTTTAGTTTTTGATAAAAACTTACCAGGAGAAACTACGTTGCCCTGCTTTGTAAAGGGCCTATTTAAAAGATCACATATACTACAAAGTTACCCATTATCTGTCTCAGCTCTGCTCCCACGCTGTGAGGACAACTCATTGCGCTCAAGAACCTGTCTATTCGCCACAGGGGCACCCAGGTCCCCTACCAGCTTTTTAGTCGAGATATTCGGCTGTGCTCAAATTTTTGGCTGTGACACTGAACAGTAATTGGCTGTAATTTTCGGCTTTTACATTGGATTCTCTAATACGGCCAGGATCTCTCAGTCATTATTTATGTGGGTTTGAAAAGACTCAAGGACTTTTCGTAGGGCTTATATCCACTATTGCTCCGACACTGTGAAAGGCCCTATCCCAGATTGCAAAGACTGAAAGTAGTAGAAAAAATGCACATCAGTGTGCATTTTATTTTTTTGCAAATTACAAAAATTGTTTGGTTATGGTAAATTTTGATGTTTAAGTTGTTTGCTCGGGAAGGGTATGGTTCTTTTTTTTTTTTTTTTTTTTTTTTTTTAAAAGCAAATGCATTTGCTTAGCATTCCTTAAACTACATCTTGGGACAATTTTAAAGAAAGAAAAAGGTCATTCTTGAGCGATGTATTTAAGTTTCACCAGGTTGTTCGATGCTTGACACAAGGCTGGGAAAACCGTTGTCGGCGGTGAATGATCTGAAGAAGGCAGTATGGAGAGGACAGCGTAAGAAGCGCAGCAAGGCAGTCTACTCCTGAATTTCAGGAACTTTTCTTTTAGCCAAGAGACAATGGCTGTCATTCATTAATGGGAGATCAGTGGCTCTAGACTTAGCCGGTCATGGATCACGTAATCGTCTGAACACCTAATACTACTCATGAGATCAAATAGAAGACTATCATCATCACCTCTTCCTTCGTCACTGCTTTTCTATGAACCTACATGACTGGCTACTAGTTGAGGTAAGGTTTGCATTAAGTACGATGCATTTGCTTAGTAAACTTTCAACTATAGTTACAGTTTTATAACCTTTTGTCTACCAACCAAACTTATATATATATATATATATATATATATATATATATATATATATATATATATATATATATATATATATATATATATATAAAATAAAGTCTGAAGGGTCTCTTATTAAGTTTTAAATTTGATATTAACATTCAAATTAGGATTTTCAAACCCTTTATTGATCTAGGTTTTGTATTTTCCATAGATTAATATTAAATGTTTGTTCTGTTTCTAGGATTTCACATATATGCACACATTGTTATGTTTGTAACCCCTGGCGTTTCCAATTTATAATGTTTCGTGCTATGGGTTACAGATCCTTCGGATGTTTCGAAAATTAACGGGTAATAGTGCGGACCAAATGCAGGTTCTCTGGTGGAGAAGGAGAAAGTTCACGCTAAGTTTATCCGAGATTTGCACTGATCAGGATCATCCTATTCGCCATTTATTCTTCGGATTGTAATTTGTCATAAATTTCTAGTTTAATTGTAAATTAAAATAATTTCTATGACTTATAATTTTGCTTCTCCTTGATTTATGTTACATTGCCCTCTTAAAAATTGCTTTTCGAAAATATAGGGAGGACCTAATCAACTATGTTGGTTTCGTCTCTACCAAGGACCCACAAATGTACCATCACAACTTAAGATGTGAATGCATGGACTGTTTGGCCCTCACCATTGCTTGTATACCACACTTAAAGGAGCAAGACACCTGGCCCAACAACTTGGATATAACTCCACTATTTTACAAGGACCCATACACCAACATCTTTTCTAAACCTTACTAGCTCTCCAAGAAATCTTTCTTCTACATGCCACCTAGAGATAAAGCCCACCACAATGAGTGTAGTTTTGCACAATGTCTGCAAGAGTTTTGGCTCTCTGTTTAACCCAAAGAAACAGTAACCAAGTCACAATCTCCACCTTCTCCAACCCATCCAGTGACCAAGGAGAAGAAGGCAGAGCACCCTACTGCAATGGACACCCTGCCTGCCTTCTTGGAGTCACAAGCCTGGGGCCCAAAAGAGTATACAGCTGGAGCCACCTCTACACGAGAGGCAAACATATCTGCCATGGACCTAGACCTGGACAACCTGCCCACCCCGCAGCCTACAGAGGCACACATGCAGGATTGAAACTGCACTGTGTGCCCCACTCGGCTCCTAGTTGAAGCCAATCAGCTGTACCCAGGTTTCACTAGAAGTCTCAAAGCTAATGGCAACTCAACTCCCCAAGTTTAAACTACCAGCCACTGGAGGGACCACGTTATGTGCGGCCGTAGCTGCTATGGCAGCCGCTTATCCAGAACCAACTTAAATGGTGATATCATCAGCACCCCCAAGGATTAAGATAGTGCAAGACACCTGCATAATGAAGCCCTCCTAACCTACCTTGATCCCACCAAGAAACAGAGAAAAGTAGTGGTATACATTTACCCAGTCAAGATGCCAAACTCCCTCATCATGGATTGCCAAACCATAGCCCAACCCAAAAGGAAGTTTGGCAGTCGTAAGGCACCCACCAGGGAAGTCATTGTCACCCTTGTAGGACCTATCCAACCTGCCTTGGAGCTTGGACTGTTGGGAACTTTCTAATAAAGGATTTGAAAAGGGAACTACTCCGTTGCTTCAACTACCAGCACTTCGAACACCACAAGTCTGAATGCAGGAGCCAGGTGAGCTGTTGAGTCTACAGTGACAAGCATCCAACTTAAAATTGCATTGATGAGCACAACGCTGGGAGAAAGACCGGCCCAAGTGCCCCAACCGCTCGCAGCCTCACCACACCTGGAATAAAAGGAGTCCAAAGAGCCTCAAAAGGCTAGAACCTCTGGAGACTACCAATCCAACATGTACGAAGGACACACCGACACTGCAACCAAAGCCACAGAGGAAAAAATGTAAGAGACCTCATCAGAGGCCGGCCCCAGCTCCAGTACCAGCTGCTACTCCTGATTCTACCACTACCACCAGCCCAGCCCTCATCCTTCAACAGACCTCATCCACTCCAGATCCTACACCTTGTCAAAATCCTTCTCCTACCCATTCCCTACAACCTTCAGTCATCAATTGGACACAGTGTCCTTGTAAGGCCTCATACCAATCACCATCCACATTATCACTAAAGTCCTATCCCTCCTCAACCTCCTTGGCCTCGGTCAGACCCTAAACCACATCCTCCCACTCCTCCAACTAAGCTCATATTCGAAACAGAGCCCCTGTTTGGATAGAATTCTGGGCAATCTATATCTAGTAATCAATCAAGTTACTTCCTGTTAACCCTACTAGAAAAATAGTAATTTGAGAATAGTCACAGCACGCTATTCAAAGGCTAATCACCTCATTATTTACAGCGTAAAATTCCACTGTATTTGCAGGTTTATGAATTGACAACGTCACCACCCCCCTATTAGTATATCCAGTTTCATGTGCTTCCTATCCTACCCATTCCCCATCCCTACCCATTAACCAAAAGAGATTTTGGTAGCTCGTAAAAAATAGCAGATATGTAAGAACCAAAGCTATATTCAATTAGCTTCTAAGCCTCGTAACTCCAAAGATAAAGTGAATAAATTATATTTATTAGCTAGTAGAAAATAAAGCTATAAAGCTAATTAAAGCTATATTCAGTTAGCATTCCAGATTAATAAACTATAAAGTAAATATGCTATTTTCAGGTAGCTAGCAAAGAGGAAATCGTAGAAAATGCTTAAAATAACTATCAAAGATAAGAACGAAGTGCAAAAGGCACTTGAGACTACCTCCAAGCTCTGGTCTCTCCCAAGAATCCACGAAATTTTCAAGTGGGAAATTTTAAGTGGAATACATATGTACACTGTAGTTCTCAAAGATGAGAACCTAGAAAAACCCCTAATCCCCGAAATAAAAGAAGAGCTAAGAAGAAAAACTCAACCTTATTGCAGTAACCCCCCACCCAGAATACAATGCAGAACGCACAGTAATCCTTAAATAAATTGATAGCCATATTGATGATATCTTTGACGAAGTCTTCATAGAGGAAATTGAATAAAATAACACAAACATTAAAGTCACGAGCCTCTGAAAACTAAAATTTGGCAGGATATCTGTAGTGAGTAGTAAAATGGAAAGTTGAAAATGTTGATATGACAAAAAAGATACTCAAAAATGGTATTTTAATAGGTAACCATTCAATACCTCCCCCCGACCTGCTAAAAAAAAAAAGAGATCTTCCTGGAAATAAAAGAGATCTTCCTGGAAATAATCCCTCGCTACAACTGTTTTAAATACAACCATCCAACAAAACACTGACCCAACAAAAAGAAGACCAAGTGCGCCAATTGTGCAGAAGGACACAGATGCACAACTTGTAATAAAACCCCAAAGTGCATAAACTGCAGTGGCCCTCACACAACACTGCAAGCCTCCTGCCCTATCAGAAAAAAGAAAAAAAAACATTATTCAAGAGGAAATAAAAAAAAAACACAGAGAAACTGCCAAAGACTAAAAAACATGGCAGAATTATGCAACAAGGCTACCCAAACAGTTAACAACCCCCCCCCCCCCCTCCTAAAATGGAACTACAAACCCCACATAACCATTGATGAAATATATGAACTAAGTGGCCTTCCAAAAGTAAAACAGCCAAAGAAAAAGAAAGGATGAGAAAAGTGTCCCATGAGGAACTGAACATACAGCTCTATGTCTCCAAGCAGCAACACCTTTGACCCAAAAAAATCAAAGGCAGGAAAAGAGCAATCACGGTGTTAGACAGCAACCAAGCGAAGGTTACATGGAATCATAAAGACTTCTGAAAAAGAGATATAGTAAAACTGCTAGCAGAAAACATAGATAATATCTCAAAATTGATAGGAGAGTAAAAGTGGAGGAATATAACGAAATAAAAGAACATGCTAACAGTACAAATACAAACAACAAAAGGTACAATGATCATCAGCACAATATACCAACCACACAGAAGACCAATCCTTCCTAACACAGATAGAACTCAGCTCATACAAAGCAACATTCCCACATATATAATAGGAGACCTAAATGAAAGACACTCTTTCATTGGACACCCAGAAACAAATGCAATAAGAAATGCCTTTAACCAATACATAAACAATAACCTCCTAACACACATAGGAACAATGTTCAACACAATGAAAAACAAACTACAATACACCAGAAGACCTGACATAATACTTAGAAACAACAGAGCAAACCTTAACCATAACATATAACAGGTAAGATTAAATCATCTGATCATA
This sequence comes from Palaemon carinicauda, assembly GCF_036898095.1. NCBI lineage: Eukaryota > Metazoa > Arthropoda > Malacostraca > Decapoda > Palaemonidae > Palaemon > Palaemon carinicauda. The sequence goes on along the minus strand of NC_090727.1, from coordinate 23,193,742 downwards.
TTCCAATTATATCTAAATTCTCAAACAAACCAAGTCAAAGAACTAAAATACAGGCGAAACACCAAAAGAGCTAACTGGGAAATCTTTAAAGATACACTAACTCAGGAACATAGATCCCAACAACAAAATTAAACCCAATAAACTTAGCAATATATGGATGTCTGACATCGCGGAAAAAATAGGAACAGTCTATCCAATAAAGAGAATATCATATCATAAACACATTACAGAAAGCGACTACTTAAAATTACTATCACAACCAATAAATTACCTACAATCAAAAACTCACAGGTTTATAAAGGTAACATACACCCTACAAAAGACATTAAAATGGAATAATTGAAGAAACCAACAGCATAAACAGAGAAAAGTGGAACAACACGATAATCAAACTAGGATGAATATACAAAGACTCAGGAAAATTCTGAGAAAAACCTAAAAAGACTGGTGGGAAAACCCAAAATAGAAATACCTTACTTAATTAACAATAATGATGATAAAGTGGATGACACCGAAGATCAAATTAAACTACTAATTGAAACATAGGCCAGCACACTCGAACTCACAGAAGAAGAAAAGGCAAATTTCGACAGAGCCACAGAAGCAGAAGTCCTCTACTTCGGGAATAGGGAACGAACAATCCCCTATCAAAACGCAGATCTGCAAAGACTGGACGAGGACAACTATTTAACAACAGACATTAAAATGCATGAGATAATGAAAGCAGTAAAATCATTCAAACACAAAGAACAAGGAAAAAGTGGCATAAGTTAATGCTATCCAAATTACCAACCGAGGCATTGAGAAGACTCCAACAAATATTAAACCTTACACTCTTAATAGGATATTATCCAAAACCAAGTAAAGAAGGAATTTCCAACAAGGGAAAGACCCCAAACTGCCAGCAAAAAGAAGGCCAATCAAACTGCTGGAAGTACCCGGAAAAGTGTTTGAAAAAATCATAAACACAAGACTTAGGAGATTCCTAGAAAATAACAAAATATTCTACAAGCACCAACCCGGTTTAAGAACAGGGAGAAGCAATGAAACTGCCCTCATGGCAATTTACTAAACAATAACCATGAACCAACATAATGCAAAACACCAATGCAATGTCATCAGCAGAGATATTTCAAAGCCATTTGACAAAGTATGGTATGGCGGCCTCAAATATGAAATACTCTAATTAGAACTACCAATAATAATGGAAAAAAAAAGAACTCTTCTGAAGCTACATAAAAGACAAACCTGTGAGGATACGTAGCATGATGGGAAACTGGGGGGAAATAATAGATATAAAAAAGGGGGTAACTAACGGGAGCATGGATTACTACTGTTTTCAGGACATTCTAAATAGTGCACTGTAAACATTACTAAGCTTCTGTGTTGCATTTAGAAATCTTATTTGTTGCATCCTGTCTCTTAGTTCCATTCACTATGCAGCTAACATTGTTGGAATGGATTGATGAATGTCTCCCCCTTCTTGCTCAGCAATGTTTCCTTTACTGACTGCAAGAAAGCTCAGAGCTTTGTGACGAGAGCACCGATATCTCCCTGCGTACTCATTGGAGCGACGGTATCTGAAAAGATCCCTTGATCGTCGATTTGCTGTTGATGGCATTTGCTGCTCTTTTGTAAGAATCTCGGTCAATTTTGTCCAGTAGTGTCTACCTATCAGGCTCTCTTACATTTCACAACATGTGATATTCTTAATCCACTTGCAGTATATTCGGGATGGCGCTTGACAAAATGGTTGACTTGTATGTCTTAACCCACGAGTGAGTGTTATGAGTTTACCAATTTTCTCATAAAACTAATATTTTCTCATTTATTATAAAGTAAATTACCCAAAAAATGTATTTGAAATGGGGATGAAAAATTAATAATAAAATCTTACAGAAATATAGAGAATATGTTTTTTTTTTCATTTCAAATATTAAAAATGATAAAAATATTAAGACATTTTTCGTTTTTGATGGGATAATAAATTAGTTTTAGATGCATTTTTTTATGTCAGAATGTCAGCTAATTTAAAGAACGATCATAAGAAAATCTCTGATAAATATACAAGAAATAATTGTTTGTTGAATGGATCTGTTTATAAGGATATTAGTAAGAGTGTTTTTGCATACGCACACTCTAGCCTAGAATATTATTAACTACTATTATTACATACCTTATAAAAAACTGAAAAAGGCATAAACATGTATGGAAGATATATGTAAAACCTTTTCATACATATTTGAAGACTTCAATCTTGCGTCATACATTGTTTTCAGATCACTTTCACGTAATTAGATTTTACCTTTTAATCATAAGAATACGTTTGGACAGTCGTCACTTTCATCCTTTGATATGTCATAATCACTTCCATTGTCAATGTCAGAGTCACTAGTATATGTTAAAGAATCCTTATTATCATCATAAAAGGCCATTCTGATGAATTAAAATAGAAAATAATGATAAAATGGGTCGGAAATGAAAATCATTGTTACCATTATCAAAAACATATGTCGATAGCTCAACCCATCCCCTGAGGTTGATGTTACATTTTCCCTTTTATTGTATCTAAAACCATATAATATCTGGCAAATCTATCCTCCAGCTGCCAGCTGATTGGTTAAAGAATATATCTACGTCACTGAGCTAGTAGCAGGAAATTTGGAAAATGAAGCATCGCTAATATTGACGTCGTTCATTTACAGCTCATAATACGGTGATAAAATCAATGCACAGCACCTTTTAGGTTAATGAAGGGTTTTGTGGTGTTTCCTGCAGTGTTTACTACTTTGAGAACCTCTGTAGTTTGTTGGGAGAGAATGAAAAAGCACATTTTACATCTAATACTGAGAGACATGGCTGACGTGTCAGCACATCTATGTAACCCTGGTCACAACAGAACAGCAGTGAGATAATGTTTTAAGGGGACCGTCCAGTATGGCGTTTGACATAACAACTTCAAGCAATTTAAAATCACTTTATAGTTTCTCTGTATGCATAAACATATTATATATACTCTCCAGAAGTTTCAGGCATTTATATTTACAAGTAATGAATATAGAGTAGTCAATAAATAATGACATAAGTCTTACAGCGTCGTCTGCATAACTGAGTTCGACAGAATCGTCTTTGTGTGTGTTTTTATCTGCAGATATATAACGATTGTTTTTTTTTTGCTTAATTTCCGATATCTCGTACTTCTGTCAGAGATGGGAGACACTGGTAGAAGGTAGGCTAACACAAAGTACGATCTACGAAAAGACCAGCCAGTTTCCAAAGATGTTTAGAAGTTATATTGCATGTGTCTTTGTTTAATTGCTGTTCATATGTACATCATATTTTTACAATGTCCTCGTGAACCTAAGGTCAAAGGAAAAACAAAAAGTTAGCAGAGAGCTAAAAAAAACAGCCAAGAAGAGAGGGAAACATAAAAAAAGAGTACAAAGCTGGAACATTCTAAATAAAACTCTGGCAACAAAGAGAGGCAGCTGGCACCTCATGAAACACTTACACCAGGTGTATCGGTAAACTTATGGCTTAAATACCTTTTTTATGGAGCCCTCGTGTAGGAATAAACAATAAAAGCACAAAGTAAGGTTATCATAAAAGCGAGAGTTTAAAACTTAAAACATACTTAATCACACTTTGGTACATTTTTCTCACTTACTTATCGTTCAATTTTAAAGAGAAAATATCAATGAAAAGAAAAATAGAGATCTCACAGTTTTTTTGTAATGGAAATTTGAATTTCCCTTTTCTCTTTTTTCATGACGAAGAAAATTATGAAAAAAAAATCAGTGAAAAAATATATTCGATTTATAAAGAGGTTTTGATGGTATGCTTTTCAATACAATTGGCATCGTATGAATGGAGAAACATATATCTTGGCCAATAAATCCAAAAGCTTTTGATCGAATGACTTGAAATTTTTATATGATGAAGGTATTACATATGTATAAAACATATATAATATTTTGAATCATTGGACAAATAATGCAGAACATAGCAAAATAACACCACCTAACCTAATTTTCCCCACCTAACATAACCTTTGAGGCGTATCCCAACCTACTGGGTGTCTTTGCCCTTCTTAACTTCACTTCTAATTATTTATCCCTATTTGCAGTCAAGAAGTATAATTATTTTTAAGCTCTCAAATCCACGAATGATTATGCTTTAGCTATATGCCTGATAGGGAGGTAGCGTAATCAATAATATAAAAAACAATTCATTAATATTTTAGATAATTAGAAGTGGATGAGACTGGACAAGATTTTCTTTTCTTGAATCTGATAAAGAAAAGCTTAAGTAATGGTTGATCTAAAAAAATCGTTAACCCGCTTATTCTCTGAATGGGTCTTAATCAAGTTTGATATGATATCTCGTTGTGATGTTTTTATGGAGTGGATGTCTTCTCTGCAGAATTAAAGTATAAAGGTTGTAGAAAGAATAAGGCTAAGCGGGATTGTTCCTGCCTATATCTCCTCCTCCATAGAAGAAAGTAAACTGAAGCATTTGTTTTGTAGCCCTGATAGTTTAGCATCTGTTGCTTTACAGAATGAGGATCATGTTTCAGAGTTCGAGAACTTCAGTTGTTCTCCATTTTCCTCCAGTGATTTGAGTTATCAGCAGTTGATTATGGCAGATGTAGAGGACCAAGGATATTCCTTGCTGGTCAAGGAGGGTTCTCCTTTGTAGATAAGAAAAGGGTCTACAAAAACTAGACCAATGTGTGTGGTGCATTAATCTACGAGTGCCCAAAATGCCGATCCCCATACGCTTCTATTAGATTTGGATCCTTCCTACTATTAATCCTCAAGAGCTTCTTTGGAATAAGCTCTTCCTGTGACTTGATAGTCCCCTACAAATAAAGCTTCATAAAGAGGGATGTGGAGAAAGGAATGTTGTATAGTAAATCAGTAAGCTTCCCTGGCATTCCAGAGGGTCATCTTTGCCAAAACAAGAAATAGTATCTCTCTCATATGTCCTGGTGCTGGTGTCATTCAAGCTGTGTGTCAGCACACCCCCAAACAACCCCCATGAAAATTGTCTCATAAAACTGCAGAGATAAATTAACCATATGTAATTATCAGGAAATCAAACCACCAAGAAACGCAACTCACAACAGATAAAATGTATAAATTGCAGTGAGTTGAACAAACTATTCGACCTTATAGTGAATAAAGAAATTTCATAACTTATGATCTGGAATTGATGACTTTAGCAGAAAAGACGACCATTGATGCCAATGATGTCATGAATTGTGTCTAAGGAAATATTCAGTCCAATTGATAAATGAGAAATATTTTCACATATTAGCATTATCTGAAACATGGGTAAATGACTTTAACAATGTTAAAATATCAGTTTTGGTAAATAAAATGGGTTAAGAAAGGTCAAATACCACTTTCTCTAAAAAAGCAAACTATTTAGTAAAATCGTCCTACCAGTATTACCATGTGTATCAGAAACTTTGATCCTTACTAAAACTTCAAAACACAAGCTAGTTACATTTTGAAGAGCTGTGGAAAGACTAATGATATGAATAAAACTAAGAGACAGTAAAAGAGCAACGTGGATAATAAGAGAACAAACTAAAGTAGAGGGTATTCAAACGACAAGAAAAAAATGGACATGGAGAGGACATATAATGAGAATAATAGACAATAGACCGACATAATAAAAACTGAATGGGTCCATAGTGATTACAAAAGAAGAAGCAGGGGAAAGAAAATAAGACAATGGATTGACCAACTAAGGAAATTCTACGTCACCAGATAGACCCACTGCCTTTTTAACTCCTGTTTATCAATTTTTGAAGGATGATATGGATTTGAGTAAGGAACAAGGTTTAAACTTTTAAGGTAATTACCTTCGTTAGCGATAATGTTCATGGTTTCGAGGTAATTTCAGTTTTAAAATTCAAGGAAATTGGAGAAAGTTTCCAGGTAATCTAAGTTAAAAAGCAGCAGTATTCAAGGTAATGGCCATATGACACATGCTCGAGTTTCATCCCTGGTAAGGTAGCACAAATGTAGTTCTGGTATATATCACTTAAGGGGTGCTAAAGGAAATCACATCAGAAAAAAATCTGTACTCAACAAAAAGTTACTCATGAAAGGCAGAGGAAAGGACAGTAAGAATGCCTAAACTAGCGGAGCAATGCCTTTAAGACTGACCATATATATATATATATATATATATATATATATATATATATATATATATATATATATATATATATACATATATATATATATATATATATATATATATATATATATATATATATATATATATATATATATATATATATATATATATATATATATATACAGGCCTCTTTCCACTCAAAATAGGATCAGGGAGGGCCAGGCAATGGTGGCTGATGACTTAACCTCCACCATCCTTAGTTCACAAGGATGGGGAGATTGTAGACCAGTCTTAAAACTATCAAGCTTGAGTGGGACTCGAACCCCAGTCCGGGCAATCACCATGCCCAGTGTCCAATGTTTAAATAATGATATTTTCTGGTAAACATCATGAAATTCAGACAGATTTTCAGCAAAATTGTTATTATCCTCATTGTTTGCTGACCTTATGTTTGTGAGACAAATTAAAGACAACATGGCAATACTTACAGATGGTTTCAAGTTATTAGAACCAAGATATATATGTCTACTGTAGGTTCTAGAGCTATACCATAAGCTTCCTCTAGACATCGTTTGAAAGAATGAAGATATTATTACGGCTTTCAATAGGAAATCAAAGACTTTCTTATAAGTGCTTCTGTAATATGGTTTTGACAAATAATATGGATTACACAGTGTGATACTCCAAATACCTAATACTATACGACAAACGGATCCACTAGGTCCTGTAGGGAAGAGGAGAACAGCATTTGAAGTAACTTGTAGGTTTTGAGGGCTAGGATGAGCATTCTCAGGAGGATTTATACCCATTGAATACTTTGTGGCCATATTTGAAATAGACAATAAAGCCTTAAATTGCAGGAATTAAGAGATGCAAATAATCTGTTTTCTGATGATGCAAAATTGAAAGGTTGTACCACCACCACCACCTAGTGAAGAAAACAATACATCATGCCGCATGGTTTTACTGGTTAGAATCATTAATAATTCATATTCATTATTATGTGAAAAAAAATTTAAAATTGAGGCAGTTTACAAACTCTCATTGACACTAAGCAATGGACTAAAATAAAAAGAATATGACAGAACTTTTTACCAATTTCTGAGAAGAAAGAGACTGTGTTTGTCTAAATCATATTATATTTATGTAAATCAATATCAAATGGGAATTTCGCAAGAGCCCGTGCCTTGCACATCTGTGTAAGTGCTGCTCTAAAATCAAGCAAGCAAGATTAGTTATAGTTGAAATAATTTGTTTTTTATGGTATGACAAGTAGACAATTTTGTCTGACTATACTCGTAAAATTGTAAGTATCACCTAAATTAAAAGAGAAATTGTTTATCAATATGAGATAATTTCTCCATACAGGACCCAAAATTAGTTTAGTTTGTTTCTCCCAGGAGACATTTGGACTCTGGGATGAGGAGGGATAAGTGGAAAAGGTAGAAGTCCTATAATGACTTCAAGAGAAGTAAGTACATTACACCGAAAATTATTCCTACTTAGATTTTTTTTTTTTTTAGAATTTTTCACATAAAAACATTATAAATTTCAATAATATTTTGGATAACGTATGACTGGACAAATCAGTTCAAGTCAGCCTTTATAATGTCGCCATTCACCACAGAGTCATGAATGAATAACTGTTACAATATCAACTGCAAAATATTAGAATTATTGTACAATGGCTATCATAAGTGAGAGACTTTGTGGAGTTCCCTCCTGCATAAACGTATTCAGAACAATTAATTGTTTCTTATTTGTTACCAAAAGCTAACTCTGCCAGCTTAATGTCTATTTTTTGCAGTTTGACTCCAGTTTATCAATTTGTGAAGAACAAAGGAAGAAGCATATTTGTTCTGTCTGTTAAATGCGGCTTCTTACCAAAGGTTTATAAATCAAGGATCATCAAGCAGTGTTGCCACCTGCAGTAATATTGTTCCAAAATGGTACAATTTGAAGCTGCCGGCACTAAGGTCCTCCTTTTTCTAAAATAGCAAACATCGGTTCATTTTTTTTTTTTTTTTTTTTTTTTTTGTGATATAATATTTTTTGTACCGCAATCATTGCTTACACATGTTTTAAGGCATGTCATAGGGAGGTTAAAATCTAAAGTACAGCATACATCCCCTAGTTATTCATTATTAGTTTTATTTGTCATTCCTTGTACCTTTTTTGTTCAGCTTTTAGCTCAAAATTACTAAAATGGGATGGAAGAGTTTTCTGTCATAGCCCAAAACAATTGAATAAATATAAAAATAAATAATTTTAGTGAATCCTAACATAAAGCCACAGACAATTATTTCAGCAACGACAAATTCAATATATACGATGTACTTACATTTCTTAGGATATATTTATATTACCTTTAAAAGAGACGGAGCTCAAATACACCATCAAGCATGCGAAAATGGTTATACTTTATTTAGGTTACATGAATTCAGAGATGATCACCATCAAAGACTTTTTTTTTTCAGTGAATATCCACGAATGACCTGAGACTAACTTTAAACGTAGTCTTATGGAAAACATCCACTGGAAAAAAAGAGCAAATGCAGCAAGATATGGATGTGGAAACATCTCTCATTTATTCTTCTGGAGGTCACATGTCTTTATTTCTATATTGAATTATCATTTCAGGTTATGAAAAGATTCGTTATATTTAACAAAATATTTCATCTTCTGTCAATAGACAGGTAGGTATGCCAGCCACCACGAAAACCTTATGGTTTTGTGGCAAGAAGCCGAGGGGGGTACAGAATAATTAGCTACTCTAGTCCATAGACTAGGTGAAATCAATTAGCTTAGGCCATAGACCAGGTAACACAAACATGCAATTAAGCAAATGTATAACAGAATAAAACAAATGCAAAAGTATATAGACAACACACTTCAACAAGGCTAGCTAAGAAATTCATATAAAACACTGAGGAATTTGGAAATATGAGCAACAAGCTCTGACCATGAGGCGGTGGAGAAAAAAACAAAACAAATGCAATGCAAAAATTATAAAATGGGAGATGCGAAATCCTCCACCAGCAAACGGCATTTTACTCAACCGATGAGAAAAACACACAAAAACTTTTGAAAACAAAGCAAAAAACCTCCAAAGCATGCAATCAAGATATCAGCTGCAATAAAGAATGGTTAACCAGAGAACGTGTTTACAGTAACACACTGGTATCGGAGTTATAACAGCCCTACCGCACCTGCAATCCTATCATATATCCTTCGACATGAGGTTTACTCTATTCGGGGAATGATAACTGTAGTTGTTTCAAGGAGCCCGGCTGGTATGTTAATATATGGCGGTATAGGACGAAAATCTTGATATCCTGGAAAAATTCACTGAGCTTCATATGACATTGGAGAATGCATTTACAAAATATTGTGTCAAATTCCACTTACTTTCATAGTTACAGTGTAATTAGTAAAAGTAGCTCAATGAATCAAAGACATTGTTACCTACAAGAAAATGCAGTATTTCTTGTGCTTTTGTAAATTTTGATAATTATTACATTTTAATATAAAACCAATTGTGAGCTATGGGATCTGTATTGATTCCATGCATCACAAGACGATATATTACACGGTAATTACACCCTTGGGATCTGTATTGATTCCATGCATCACAAGACGATGTATTACACGGTAATTACACCCTTGGGATCTGTATTGATTCCATGCATCACAAGACGATGTATTACACGGTAATTACACCCTTGGGATCTGTATTGATTCCATACATCACAAGACGATGTATTACAAGGTAATTGCACCCTTGGGCCTTCAGTGCCAGCACAAACCTCAGAGAGAGTAGTCATTTGAGTTTGACCTTTGCCAATCACTTGCTTTTACAAAGTCTGTTTTTAATGATGTCAAGAGAAAAAGACAATTTCAACATATTACTAACATAAGGGAGAAGAAAATTCACTCTAATGAGAGTTCAGAAATGGGTAAATTAGGCAATATTAGCAGACTTAGTGAAGGAGAGACATGATGGAAGACGAACCGTCTTACCTAAAGAAGCAAGATATTGAGCAAAGGGATCTACATTTGTGATTAAATTATGATAAATAACATTGTTTTGCTTTATTAATATTCAAAAAGGTACAAGAAAATCATAAAAAAAAAGAATTATTAATATTTTCTTTTTGAAATAAAATAAGTTTGTTGACCTTCAAATTTTATATTCTCCCATGGTTTTGAAAATATAATATTGAAAATTTGGTATGTAAAATGAAGTCCATTTTCCCATTTTTGTTTGTTTTTATTTTTTTTGATTTTCAGTTTTCCATTGAAGATTTATAAAGTTAATTTTTCAACCATATTAAAAAAATTCCTGTAGCAAAAAAAAAAAAGAAAAAAAACTTAAACAAAATAAATTTTGGGGGAGGTGTACATCATGTCTATATAGGGTATTAATCCCAGGTCTTAATATTAAGTATCAAGGGAGGAGATAGAACTTGGAAAACACTCAATTTCAGAATAAATAACCCTGGTGTCACAAAAATGAAGGTCAGAGGCAAAAATCCTGTGTAGTCTGGAGATATCGTTAGTCACCTTATTAAGAGGTATGAATGTCAAATTCCTGTCCTTATAAAGCACCATAAGTAACATTGTGATGGCTCTACAGGTAAAATTCTCTGATATATCATTCGCAAGAAATATCCCAAGTAAAAAACTGCCTTTTGAGGAACTTTCTTAATGACGACGTGGCTCCAGCCCCATAAATATATCTTTGACTGATTTGTATATTTAGCCTAATTATGAGAGATATTATAACATCACTCCTCATGTATGTAAAGAAGTCATTGATAACCTAGAAAACAATAAGAAACTCAACATGAAAATGAAAGAGAATTTACCTGTAACTAATATCAAAGTTTAAATATTTACATGAAAACAATAAGGCTTCGGGAGGGGACGATTTGAATTTAATGTTTATGGAATTTGAGAGAGAGAGAGAGAGAGAGAGAGAGAGAGAGAGAGAGAGAGAGAGAGAGAGAGAGAGAGAGAGAGAGAGAGAGAGAGAGAGTTCTTCTTTCTTAAGAGAATAAGCAGAAAATATTGTAGTGGTAACGTGTTTACCTGGACTGTGTGTTTAAGCTGTTTACTGGTCACATCGTATATTTTTGCTTTTCTACTATTGGATTATTTATTTTAAATATATTCTCTCTCTCTCTCTCTCTCTCTCTCTCTCTCTCTCTCTCTCTCTCTCTCTCTCTCTCTCTCTCTCTCTCTCTCTCTCTCTCTCTCTCTCCCTTTGACATAAGGCAGAAGCCTAGGGATCAAGCAAGAGTATGGGCCTATGCAACTTTTTTCCTGTCTTCAAGGTTTAAAGGTTACTCATGAACGGCAGAGGCCAGGGACAGTAACAATGCCTTAACTGATGATAAAAACGAATAATAATCCCTGAATAAAAACTTGCAGATATGAACTGGCATCAAAACACCATAAACAGAAGGAAGTGAACTAACTTGTCTGAGGCCTTTGTCCTAGATTCGACTGAACATGGATGATGGTGAGGAAAACAAATAATAATCCATGAAAAATTTGCAGATATGAACTGGTATCAAAAGACCATTAACAGACGGAACTGAGCTAACATGTCCGAGGCCTTTTTTCTGCATTCGACTAATCATAAATGATAGTGAGGAAAATGAATAATAATCAATGAAAAAAAATATGCAGATAGGATCTGGTGTAAAAAGACCATAGACATACGGAAGTGGACTAACATGTCTAACGCCTTTGTCCTGCATTCGATTGATCATGGATGATGATGAGGAAAACGAATAATGATACCTGAATAAAAATATGCAGATATGAACTGGCATAAAAAGAACATAAATAGAAGGAAATGGACTAACATGTCCGGGGCCTATGTCCTGCATTCGACTAATCATGGAAGATGATGATAAAAACAAATAAAAATCCCTGAATAAAAACTCGCAGATATGAACTGGCATAAAAAGATCATAAACAGAAGGAAGTGGACTAACATGTCTGAGGCCTTTGTCCTGCAATCGAATAATCATGGATGATGAAGATAAAAACGAATAATAATCCTTGAATAAAAACTTGCAGATATGAACTTGCATCAAAACACCATGAACAAAAGGAAGTGAGATAACTTGTCTGAGACCTTTTTTCCTGCATTCCACTAATCATGGATGATGGTGAAGAAAACAAATAATAATCCATGAATAAAAATATGCAGATATG
>NC_090727.1:23171361-23173861 GCF_036898095.1 Palaemon carinicauda | reverse complement strand
GTTGCATTAGATTTTTCATTTAGAACTTTTCGAGGCTGTACTACCCTGTATGCAGTTAATTTTGAGACGACTGCCTTCTCCTTTATAAGTTTCAACGCTCCACAAGCATTGAAGACTATTTATTCCAACTGTAACCAGACTATGGAACGATCCTTCTAACCGGGCATTTAAGCTAGAAGGACTTCAGAGGTTCAAACTAGCAGTGAATGTTTTTATGTAAAACAGTCTAAGATGATTCAAATTGTTTACATATCATAGATCTATTTTTCCAAACTTGTCCATTTATCATCTCATACTTCACGCTTCATAGTCCTCAGCTATTAAAAGCTCACGGTAGAGACGACTGGTGAACTCTAAACGAGGGAATTTGCGTCAATAGCAATAAGCAGAGATGATGATTTTATAGTTGTTACTGATCATAAAATATTTTCTTTTCTCTATTCATTACTTTTCATATAGTTTATTTCCTCAGTATATGATTTTCCTTGTTCGAGCTTTTGGGCTTATAGTATTCTGTTTTTTTTTTTTTTTTTTTCAATTTACCAAACCAAATAATAATAATAATGATAATAATAATAATAATAATGATAATAATAATAAAAATAATAATAATAATAATAAATAATAATAATGATAATAATAATAATAATATTAATAATAACAACAGATATATATATATTTTATATATATATGTATATATATATATATATATATATATATATATATATATATATATATATATATATATATATATATATATATATATATATACATATATATATACATATATAATATATACATATATATATATACACACACACACACACAAGTATATATATATATATATATATATATATATATATATATATATATATATATATATATTTATATATATATATATATATATATATATATATATATGAATATATATATATGCATATATATTTATTTATATATATATATACAGTATATACATATATATATATATATATATGTATATATATATATATATGTATATATATATATATGTATATATATATATATATATATATATATATATATATATATATATATATATATATATATATATATATATACTTATATATATATATACATATATATATATATATATATATATATATATTTATATATATATATATATATATATATATGAATATATATATATATGGCCTTCTGCCAGGAGGTCTTCTTCCAAACGCTCGTTCACGTCAGACATCCTGTCATCTAACTGGATGTCTTGCATTGCGACCGCGACTTCAGTATCCACCTGGATCTGACCTTGGGGGATCTCCTCTTGAGGCTGGGGAATCACTGCATCAGCTGATGCCTTAGGGAAAAGATACGCCCTCATCTTCTCACTGTCCTAGGGGAATCAAAAGCCTCAGTAATCAGATTATTGCACACAGTACATACCTGAGGGTCCCAATATTGGAGATCATCCTTGGAGACAGCGCATGCTGCGTGTCTCCTACAAAACTCATGTCCGCAGAGGTACTTGCTGCGGATGTTGCAGAAAACATTTTCGCACTTCGGAGGGTCCTCCTGTAAAGAGAAGAAATTTCCATGAGTATCAAGTGAACTATGTATCACTGGATATGCATAGTATAGCATAACAAATCATAAAGGAAAGACACACACTTGTGTTTCCCTCACAACCCATTGTTGCAGCCTTCCAGATAATAAAATCAAATGGTTAATCTCTTCTAGAGTAACCAATGCAAGGTTTCCAGAGGAAACAGGTGAAGCTCACACCTAAGCAATGATTTTAAAATCCTGGATAATAGACAGGAAAGAACTCACTTTCCTATCTGTAGGGCAACAGCAAAGGAATGTGCAAGAAAACACAAAAGTGTTAGAACACACAGTGCTGTACCAAAACCCATACCATAGTTTTATTCATACTGTATATGTTATACTGAAGAATACTAGTACAGTATAGGAGGATACGTGCCGGCCGGCATTTGCCTGCCGGCACACACCATAACTAGCTTTAAAGTATACTACTTAACAGCTATAAGGCAGCAGAACTCTGGTTCAAATGCATGTGCCGGCCGGCAGCAACTGCCGGCCGGCAACAGCCAATGTCGGCCGGCAATGGCTGCCGGCCGGCAACTACACAAGGTAGTACCCAGCTGCCGGCCACACTCTTGGTGACCGGCAGACAAGGGCTGACATTAGCCGGATGGCAAAGGTACAAGACCGATGCCAGCCGGCAGCAAAAGGACCAGAGGACTACACCTGCCCGGCTCTCGGCCTCATAGGCCGGCAGCCGGGTCGGGTACAGCACTAGAAGAAAAATAAAATGGATGCCGGGATAAGAGTGTACACTACCTCCAAGCCCGGCAATCCGAAAGAGTGCATATAAGGAAGGGGAGAATCTAATTCAGGCTTCCTGACCAATGCCGTCTGGCTCTACAGGCAGGCATGGATGAGGGACCAAGGGAAGTCTGGGCAGCACTCAAAATATAAGACCCTTGCC
>NC_090727.1:23158861-23163861 GCF_036898095.1 Palaemon carinicauda | reverse complement strand
CCCGTTTCAATGTTCACAACCCTTGGAATCACCTCCATTGTCAGAACGGCCTTGGAAGACGACCCTTCCTCATGCACAGGGTTGAACCCCGGGAAATGTGACCTAACTTGTTAGGGAACAGCTTAGAGAATCAGAGGGATGGCGGCATGGGAAGGAGCAAACGACTTCTGATGATAGGTCAGTTTGCAAGACCTCTTGGGTTTTGGCCTCTCCCAAGGGTGAACTTATTCTTCAATGAGATCCCGCACTTTAGGAAAAGGCTCTTGTGCTCTGTGACAGCCTTTTCCGTAACTTCCTTCACATCTTGTAAGGAAACAGTTCCTTTCCCCAGATGCTAGAGGTGATGGAACGTTTCGGCTCGTGGCGGAGGGTAGCTGTGGCAAGTACATGTTCTCTACAGGCTCGACGGCCCTGAAAAGAAGCATAAAAGTCCTTCATAAATGTGGCGAGATGAGATTTCGCCAGCAAGGAAAAGACTGACTCATGTGCAAAATTCCCGATCATCTCATTTCCATGAAGCACTACAGACATCGATACTGACAACCTTTCTCTGGACTGCGACTCAGCCTTAAGAAGGTGTTCAGGAATCCTAGGCAGCTTCTCATGAAATCGGCGGCCGGCCGCATCCTTATCTAGTTTACCCTCAGCAAAAGTAAACTGGGCATTGGTCCAGGCTGTCTTCATCTCTTTCACTACCCGGAGTTGAGCCCATGTGTGTTTAAGGAGGATCGATTCTTTAGGGATGGTAACATTCCTCGACAAATCCTTTCAGTTAGATTCACGTAGCAAAAGTGGTAGGCATGTATGTGGAGGATGTCTGCAATGGACTATCACCCTGTTGTCAAGGTCCAGACAGATATGAATATTCTCCTTCAAGTATAATTTCTTGAGGGGCCAAAAGACTGCCATGAACTCCAAAATATTGATGTGGAATAGTTGAAATTTTTGAGACCAACTGCCTTGAATATTCTTGAGTGGGTTATGACCCCCCCCCCCCACTCACTTACTAACGAGGCATCCGCACAAAGTGTCACTACTGGAGGAGTAAAGCACAATGGCACCGTCTGTGAAAGACTTTTGGCAGTGGAACATGGTCTAAATTGCTAGTGCAGTAAAACCGGAGTCTGCTTTTGATGGTTGCAAAAAAACTTTGGAGGCTGTCTCTTCCTAAATTCTGCTTGCATCTTTGAGTCGTACTTGGAGGACAGGGTTCGTTACCGAGGTGAATTGTAAAGATTCTGGAACCCCCTCGTGGTGTCGCCTGGTGATCCTCCTCGACTTGATCAGGGACCTGACTGACATCTCTATTTCCTTTTTTTTAGAGGGAGGAATAGCTAGGGAGTGAGACTTCAAGATTCCAACGAATCTCCAACCACCGGAAGTATTGAGCTGAAGACAGTCTTCATTTTTAGAAGTTGATCCAAAATCTGAGGGACTGGAGGAACTGTACAACTCGAGTGGCTGCTTCTTAGCACTCAGTGTTGAGGGAACTCACACTAGCCTGTCGTCAAGGCACGCCACTATTTGAAGGCCTTTCTCACGAAGTTGTTGTACAACGGCGTCAGTAAACGTTGTGAAAATTCTCAGAGCTGTGTTGAGCCAAAATGCATATATCTGAATACATAGCCCTTTCTCTCCAGGCTGGAGTCCATATTTGCGAAAAAATCAACATCCGGACCCTGTCACAATTAACAAACAGATTTATACGGGACAAGACTAAAATAGTTCGAGGTATACTCAAAACCTTCTTTGGCATGCAAAATATACTACTTTGAAATCTCATAGATCTAATGCAATAGATAGCCCTTCTCTTCAAAAGGTCTTATCTATATTTATCCACATAAGGTGTTGTTTGCTGGAAGAATATCCTGAGCCTTGGTGGCCTTTGTTACCACTTCCAATCTAAGCCATTGGAAATGACGCTCTGTGTCCAAAGACTGAAAGACCCACAGTCCTTGAGGAAGGCCAGCTGTCCCCTTACCGGGAGACCTTCATTATTTGTGTTGAGGACGTGAACCTCTTCCTCCACTGCCGTTTCAATGTTCACAACAACAGTACGGCATCGAAAGATGACCCTTACTCATACACAAGGTTGAAGGCCGGTGACTGTGACACCACTTGTTAGGGCACAGCGTAGACAGTCTGAGGGATGGCGGCATGAGGAGGAGCAAACGACTTCCGATGATAGGTCAGTTTCAAGACCCCTTGGGTTGTGGGCCTCTTCTAGGGTTAAACTTCCTCTTCAATGAGATTCCCCTCTTCAGGAGAAGGCTCTTGTGCAGTGCGTCTGCCTTATCTATAACATAATTCACACATTCTAAGGAAAGAGGTATTTTTCCCAGATGCTAGAGGTGATAGAAGTTTTAGGATCGTAGGTGATGGTAGCTGTGATAAGTACTTGCTCTCTACAGGCTCGACGGGGCTTCAAAAAAGCATAAAAGTCCTTCATAAATGTGGCGAGATGAGTTTCCACTAGCAGGGAAAAGAATGAGGTATCTGCAAAATTTCCGATCATTTCATTCCTACGAAGCACTACAAGGACATCGACGCTGACAACCTTTCACACGCTCACAACTAAGCCTTGAAAAGGTGTTCGGGAATCCTAGGCAGCTTCTTATGAAATCGCCGGCCAGCTGCATCCTTATCCAGTTTACCCTTGGCAAAAGTAAAATGGGCATTGGTCCAGTGGATGCCATCATGTGGTAAGACAACTGAGACTGGTTTTTAGTCTTCCAAAGCTGAGAGAGGCTTACTCTCATGCATTTCTTTCTACACTGCCGCGTAGCTCATCGAGGCAAAGGGGAAGACCATATTGTCTGGAGCCACGAAGGTGGCCAATCTCTTACCGAGGGTAATAATCTGTGTATTGATACACCCTGCCCTCTTCATCTCTTTCACTGCCCGGTGTTGGACCCTTGTGTGTTCCAGGAGGATCGATTCTTTAGGGATGGTAACAATTGTTGACAATTGGTGGAATAGGAGTCCCCAAATTGCGTGTAATTGCAATTGGTGAGGAAGGAGAGGATAAAATATGAAATGTCTATTCCCCTATTGAGAGACGTGAGACTGAAAAAAATAGCCTCCTTAAAGTCCGTTGCTATAAGCCCAAAGAGGGCGATTCATGGAAAGAACGGTTGCTCCCATATCTCCTCAGAGAAATGGCTAATTAGATGGCAACGGTACGGGTAAACTCAACAATTTAAGCAATTGACGCACCGAATAATGAGTAGAGGTCTATAAAAACCCGACGGCTATAACCACAGGTTGCTAACCTCAATGAGGGAAGACCCGGAATTGGGACCTAGCCTATATAGTTATCAACTCGCTATACAATCTACACCCTCATAGGGAAATGGACAATTTGATAAAAACCAATAACTATATGTAGTAGTTATTTTTCATGCACGGCCTAAAAGACCTTCTGAAAAGGAGTCCCAAGCCCACCATGCATAAAGAAGCCTCAAAAGTTGAAGGAGTAAAGCTTTTATGTTGATCTGTAGTTGAAGTACCCTACAGTCAGTAGAGAACCCATCTTAGCTTAGGTAAGATGGTCTCAGATAAAAAGCACAGAAAGCCATGTACCCTATAGGTACTAGCGTTGCCGGAGAGTACCGGCAGTGCCAGGAGGTTAAGAGCATTGCCGCCAACGTCCTATGTGCCCTAAGGCACTGGTAGAGACATCCACTCCCATAGACTAGTACTAACTGCTCCGCCAGTAACAGCAATGCTGTCAGGAGCAATAGTGCCTAAGGGCGGCGGAGATAACGGGCAAAGATTTCCACAGAAATCACCTTGACAAAGGTGAAGGCAGTGTCGCTATAGCGGCACTGCTAAACGCAGCGACGTATTGTCGGTACAGGTAATATAGAAGAGTATAATGTGTCGATAATTGAGGTCAAAGCCAGTAGATAATGGACCTGCCAAAGGCATATACATTAGAAGCTCCAGCGTTTCCGGAAGTACCGGCAACGCTAGGAGTAACAGCATTGCTGCTAGCGTCCTGTGTGTCCTAAAACGCTGGCACAGGCAACCACTGTTATAGACTAGTACTAGCTCCGCCGCAAGTAACAGCAATGCCATCAGGGGCAAAGTTGGCTAGGGCGGCGGAGGTAAACGGCTAGGGTTCCTGCAGAAAACACCGTGCCATAGATGAAGTCAGTGACGCCAGTGGCGGCACTGCAGTAAGTAGCGACGCATCGCCAGTACAGATACTATAGGATGGTGTGCCAATAGGTGGCGGCCAAGCCGTTTGGTACTTGCACTTCCGTCAGTCTGATAGCTTACCCCTCCGGGAGAACCATTCCGACAGCCATGGAGGGTCAGATCCAAGAAGGAACCAACCCTCACGATCTACAAAAGCCAATAAACAGCAGCATAATGATAGAATTCATGCAATGTCCTTCCTGGAAAAGCTAGGATATAAAGAGAGGTACGGTATGGGGTAGCTCTACCCATACACGAAATGAGCATTCCTTGACACTCAGTAGAACAGAGGCGACGGCAAAGAAGACAGCCTCAGAAAGAAATCTGGATTCAATCCAATGGTTGTCCCAACAAGAAAGAGTCTCTAGACAGAGACACTCTAGGCCACCGCACCCTGAATCCCAGGAAAGGTTAGAAAGAGTCTAATATAAATTCCATGCTGTTAGAGATGGCACCTGCAGGACGAATGAGAAATGTTAGATTCTAGGAGGTAACGGCAGTACAAGAAAATCGGCGCACCGACATTTTGAGATCACCCTAGCTAAGTGGAGCTCCAATGGACTGTGAGTAGAAAGGAAGATCATGAGCGAATGCAGCATGGTAGACCACGGATCGCTAAAAAGGGCTAGGTTAAGCCTAATACGTCGATGCTGCAGGTCGATCGAGAAATCCCAAAGGCTAGGAAGGAACAGCAGTACGGGTAAGTCGGCGCACTGACGTGGTGAGATCACCCTTCGCAAAGGGGAGCTCCAATGGACTGCATAGTCCTAGCATGGGAGATCACGTACGAATGCAGC
>NC_090727.1:23136095-23158361 GCF_036898095.1 Palaemon carinicauda | reverse complement strand
GTGGTGTGTTATCTTTGCTATTAGAAATATACTTAGTTTTACCTCTATTATTTCATTTTACTTTCCGCAAGGTCATTTCACCCACACCTATAATGCACAGATTCTACAATAGCAACGTAACTCCAATAACAATATTATTAATAATAATATTAATAATATTAATATTAATAATAATAACAGTATTAGTAACAACAACAATAATAATAATAATAATAATAATAATAATAATAATAATAATAATAATAATAATAATAATAATAATAATATGGCTCTCTAGTCTTAACTTGGTAACATACTAGGGCATGGTTTTATGTCAGGTAGCAACAATAAATATTTGCATCAAATCTTGTAACTTATAAAGGGTGTCCATCTGTTCATAATGTACAACTTGTGAAATTTCTCCACAGTCTTTTTTTTTTTTTATTTCTAGGCCTATAGGCTTAAAAGGAATTATAAGATCTGGAGTGCGAACTTCAAGTCACATATAACAGTAAGGCGGGGAGGGGCAAACTGAGCATTTAAACCTTGACAAGTTGGGGTAACTAAATAATTATTAAATCTCAAAAGACGAAAATTCCCAAAGACATTACTGAACCAAGTAACAGATAATGATTAAGACTGATAATATATATATATATATATATATATATATATATATATATATATATATATATATATATATATATATATATATATATATATATATATATGTGTGTGTGTGTGTGTGTGTGTGTGTGAAAACAAATGAAATTCATGAATGTCCCCAATACAAGTTCCGCAAACGAAGTTAATTTGCTCGGCAGTATAATTCAATCTATGGGTGACTGACTGGTGTGTGTATATATGTATGTATATATATATATATATATATATATATATATATATATATATATATATATATATATATATATATATATATATATATATATATATATATGTTAGGACCAGTGAATGACGGCCCTAGTGTTGTCTCTCCTCTGATTCATCCACTGAAGTGAGGAGAACTATCTACACCCTTTGCATCATTTGATTTTCTCTATATTGTCATATTTAAGACGTGACTACATAATATCTTCCAGTATGTCTATTATAGACAAGGTTTTGTGTTCATTAGTTTTGTGTTGATAGGTAGGATTTATGATGGTTTTTCTGGTTTTATTTACTCAGTCTTCCTTCTTTCTTGTAATTAGTAT
The DNA here is from genome assembly GCF_036898095.1 of Palaemon carinicauda. NCBI lineage: Eukaryota > Metazoa > Arthropoda > Malacostraca > Decapoda > Palaemonidae > Palaemon > Palaemon carinicauda. Next base: position 23,157,168 of record NC_090727.1, on the reverse strand, counting down.
TAGGGTTATTTTTTGTTCTGGCCAGCCAAATTGTTGGATCCAAGTTTATAATTGATATTTCTCTCGTCTTTGTTAGGACTTAGCTTCTTAGTTTTAGGGAATCCAGTGTGATTCAAAGGACCGTTATTTGTCCTTCCTTGTTATTAAATAATGTTATTTGTGGTTTTAACAAGGTTGATCTAAATTTTGTTATTGTTAAGTATTAAATATTGTTAAGTTTTTTTCATTACTGACAACAATTATAATAAGAACTCTTATAATAACCCTAAGGGTTATAACAATTGGCGACCGTGACAGGATTGTTCTCAGGTGTACTCAATGTTTTGGTCTGTGGAACAGCACTTTGTTAATTTGACAATATTTTCTTTAGTTGTAAAGTATTACCTTTCTCCCCTGCTAATTTTGGTGCAATGGAGGGTTTTGTGTTTGACCCCGCAGAGTTTTTAGGGTCAGGTGATTGTATAAAGCATCTCCCAGTACTAAATAAGACTTGTTTAGTAAGTTGTGCCCGGTGGTTGGGTATTCCGTTGAGGGCAGCGGATACGAAAAATCAATTGTTGGTAGCTGTTAAAAGCAAAGTTGCTCAAGGTCTGGCTGAGGCTGAACATTTGGTTAGGGAGTATGAAGTTTCAGGTAGTAGTGACTCTGAGCGTGAGGGTAGTATGATTAATGATGATGACAGAATAAGTGTTAATGGAGGTCTAACTCTGTTTGAGGATCCTCCCCGGACAGGAACTATTCATGAAGGTCAGGCTAACTTGCCTCTGAAACTAAATGTTTCCACTAATCCATTCAATTCTGTAGTAAACCCTGCGCCAAAAGATCCTCAGGTTCCTGTTTGTCCTTTGGTGGAGTCCAAGGAGGACGGTGAATTTGATTTAATATGTAAACGGATAGAATTAATGAAACTGGAATTTGAAGAGAATGAGAGGGCGAGGCGGCATGAATTGGAGATGGCCAACATCAATTTAGAAATTGCTAGGCTGCAGGGCACCTCTAATCACAAATGCAGAGATCTCTCTTGCTCGATCAGACAGGGGAACCTGCCAATACCCTTTCAATAAATCCAATTTCGTAATGAACTTAGCAGCCCCTATGTGATCGAGACAGTCATCTATCCGAGGCAAAGGAAAAGAGTCATTCTTAGTGTGTGTGTTAACCTTACGGTAGTCCACACACATACGGAACTTTCCGTCGGACTTCTTAACCAGGACTATCGGGGAGCTCCAGGGACTAACGGAAGGTTGGATGAGATCGTGTTCCAGCATATATTTAATCTCCTTATCAACTATATCCCTCTTAATGGGATTCAGCCGATAAGGACTCTGTTTTACAGGAGAAGCATTACCCACGTCTACATCATGCTCAAGAAAATTAGTTCGACCTGGAGAATTCCGAAATAAATCTGGAAAAGAAGAAATTAAATTAATTACATCCCTCCTTTGAGCAATCTCCAGATGCCCCAACCCTTCCTTCAAAACTTCTAAATTTTGAATATTATCATAAAGAGCATCAGAAGACACCTGACAAATCAAATCCTCCAAATCCTCTGAAGGTAAATCCATACTTTCAACCACAGGCTCATAAACAATAGCGAGAGGATCATGTCTATTAGAAGTATAGAGTTTTAACCTATTTATATGGAATATTCTGCACTTCCGTTTGGTCCCAGGAGCCTCTATTTCATAATTCACCTCCGACAACTTCCTCAACACCTTCCAGGGTCCCTTATATCTTGGTTCAAGGAAATTGTCAGAGTCAGTACTTAAAACTAAAACTAATTCTCCGGGCTCAAACGACCGTGCTTTAGATTTCCTATCAAAATTTAATTTCATAGCAGCCTGAGAACTAGCCAAATTTTCTCTGGCAAATTTCCAGGCTCTAGATAATTTTTTCCTCAAGTCCTCCACAAAGTCTCCCACGTTTGCATTCCCACCTCGATCAGTCTCAAGCATCTCATGAAAAATCTCCAAAGGCCCACGTACTTTGTGTCCAAATACCAGTTCGAAAGGAGCTACCCCAGTTGAAGAATTTGGGTGATTTCGTAGAGCAAAGAGAGCAAAGGGAAGCCCTTTATCCCATTCCTCCCCTTGTTCATAACAATATTTTTTCAAAATAGATTTAAGGGTCTGATGGAACCTTTCCACCAGGCCCTGACTCTCTGGATGATATGGTACACTGGTCTTGTGCCGAATGGCCAGTTCTGCACATTTACCTTTAAATACCTTGCTAGTAAAATTTGTACCGCAGTCAGTTTGAATAGTACGAGGGAGACCATACCTGGAAAAGAATTCAATTAGTTTGTCAAATACAACCTTAGAGGTTATCCTTCTCATTAGGAAGGCCTCAGGGAATCGAGATGCTCTATCCATAATTGTCAAGAGATGGGTAAACCCAGACTTAGTTTTAGGCAAAGGCCCAACCACATCGATAACTAATTCCACAAAAGGCTCACCTATCGCAGGAATTGGATTTAAGGGAGCTTTAGGAATAATTTGGTTGGGTTTCCCCATCACTTGACAAACCTCACATTCATTAATAAATTGTTTCACAGATGATTTTAATCCTGGCCACCAAAAACATTCTGCCAACTTTCGAAAAGTTTTACATACACCGAAGTGGCCAGAAAAAGAATCATCATGTGCAAGACTCAAGACAGACCTACGGAATTGAGATGGGACAACAATTTGTTCAATACGAGACGTCTTGCTCAGATTATCAGTTAAAGGATGACTAATCCGGTATAGTAAACCATTGATCACACAAAACCTGGGTTTAGTCAAATCTGCAGTGTCACCCAAATCAAAATTAAATTCCTTTTTCTGAGCTTCAATAAATGAAGACCTGTCCCAATCAGGTCTCAAAACATTGCTAACCACACTATTACCACTACTATCTACAGACCCGGGCCTCTCTATGTCTACTTCTAAACTACTTAAGATTAAATCTTCGTCATTATCAATTAAATTTGCAGCCTTTACTGCTGCCCGGGTTGTTACTGCAACAGGACAGGCATGCAGAGACAATATGGGGAACAACTCTTGTCCTTTTGTATTTAACATATCGTTACCCAAAATGCCGTCAATTCCAGGAATAGGGAGACACTCAACAACTGCTAATTCTGTCACTTTATTATAACCAGGGAAAGACAATCTGACCTCCACTAACGGAGCCGAAACAACGGTGTTCGGGAACCCTCCCAGAACAACAAAATTTCCTGTATAATCAACTAAATTTTTCAAAGATTCTTTCAAAACCAGAGACCAAGCTGACCCTGTGTCCCTCAAAAATTTCACACCAACAGTTTTAGAAGTAGATATTAATTTACCAGGCCAAATATATTTATCATAAAGTAGTCATGACTCCTTTCTGCTAGAAGACTGACTACTGCTACTACCACCATTACTAGTGTTAGCTACTGGACGGTTTTCAACTACGGGATCGCTGATAACAGGTTTATCAGTAGATATTAGTGACACAGGATTATTATTATTCCTTTGGAGGTACCTTCTTCTGGCATAACACTGTGCCTGATAATGTCCCTGCTTATTACACCAAAAACAAGTCCCCCTACCTCTATTATTCATATTACCTGGGCCAGAACCAAACCTATTATCTTCAGAAAAGACACGAGTGTCCTGTCCACTCAAGTCTTTTCCCTGGTTACTATCAGGCTTATGATTTTTATCTGGTGGGTTACCCTGCCCACGAGTATTCACAAAAGAGCCCAACCTCTGAAAATTAACTGGCCTAGCAGATTGAAAATTCACATCTTTATTTCCAAAACTACCAGACCCAGTTCGATGGGTCAATACAAACTCGTCAGCAATTTGGGCGGCATTACTTAAATTAAAAGCTTTTACCTCTTCTAGATAAATTTTCAATTCCTTACTACATGACCTTTTGAATTCTTCTAGAAGCATGAGTTCTCTCAAAGCGGAGAAAGAGACCACCTGGCGGCTTTTTAACCAATGATCAAATTGTTCCTCCTTAAGCCTAGCAAATTCCACATAAGTAAGGGAGGCCTGCTTCGTAAAATTTCTGAACTTAAGGCGGTAGGCCTCAGGAACCAAATCATATGCCTTGAGGACTAGAGCCTTAACCTTATGGTAATCACGGGCAATACCTTCTTCCAAGGCATTATACACTCTAATTGCCTTGCCCAACAACCTACATTGAATTAGTACAGTCCACATTTCTGGGGGCCAAGACAACCGAGTGGCAACACGTTCAAAAGCCTTGAAAAATTCTGGAACATTCAACTCTTCAAATACTGGCACCAATTTCAAGGCCGCACCTACATTAAACTTATCCTGTGAGTTGCTCCGAGGTGTACTAAAGTGATTAGAGGTGCCCTGCAGCCTAGCAATTTCTAAATTGATATTGGCCATCTCCAATTCATGCCGCCTCGCCCTCTCATTCTCTTCAAATTCCAGTTTCATTAATTCTATCCGTTTACATATTAAATCAAATTCACCGTCCTCCTTGGACTCCACCAAAGAACAAACAGAAACCTGAGGATCTTTTGGCGCAGGGTTTACTACAGAATTGAATGGATTAGTGGAAACATTTAGTTTCAGAGGCAAGTTAGCCTGACCTTCATAAATAGTTCCTGTCCGGGGAGGATCCTCAAACAGAGTTAGACCTCCATTAACACTTATTCAGTCATCATCATTAATCATACTACCCTCACGCTCAGAGTCACTACTACCTGAAACTTCATACTCCCTAACCAAATGTTCAGCCTCAGCCAGATCTTGAGCAACCTTGCTTTTAACAGCTACCAACAATTGATTTTTCGTATCCGCTGCCCTCAACGGAATACCCAACCACCGGGCACAACTTACTAAACAAGTCTTATTTAGTACTGGGAGATGCTTTATACAATCACCTGACCCTAAAAACTCTGCGGGGTCAAACACAAAACCCTCCATTGCACCAAAATTAGCAGGGGAGAAAGGTAATACTTTACAACTAAAGAAAATATTGTCAAATTAACAAAGTGCTGTTCCACAGACCAAAACACTGAGTACACCTGAGAACAATCCTGTCACGGTCGCCAATTGTTATAACCCTTAGGGTTATTATAAGAGTTCTTATTATAATTGTTGTCAGTAATAAATGTAACTCAGTGCTAAAGGTCAGCGGAAACAAACACTCAAGAAAACTTAACAATATTTAATACTTAACAATAACAAAATTTAGATCAACCTTGTTAAAACCACAAATAACATTATTTAATAACAAGGAAGGACAAATAACGGTCCTTTGAATCACACTGGATTCCCTAAAACTAAGAAGCTAAGTCCTAACAAAGACAAGAGAAATATCAATTATAAACTTGGATCCAACAATTTGGCTGGCCAGAACAAAAAATAACCCTAATACTAATTACAAGAAAGAAGGAAGACTGAGTAAATAAAACCAGAAAAACCATCATAAATCCTACCTATCAACACAAAACTAATGAACACAAAACCTTGTCTATAATAGACACACTGGAAGATATTATGTAGTCACGTCTTAAATATGAAAATATATAGAAGATCAAATGATGCAAAGGATGTAGATAGTTCTCCTCACTTCAGTGGATGAATCAGAGGAGAGACAACACTAGGGCCGTCATTCACTGGTCCTAACATATATATATATATATATATATATATATATATATATATATATATATATATATATATATATATATATATATATATATATATATATATACATACATATATACACACACCAGTCAGTCACCCATAGATTGAATTGTACTGCCGAGCAAATTAACTTCGTTTGCGGAACTTGTATTGGGGACATTCATGAATTTCATTTGTTTTCACACACACACACACACACACACACACACACACACACACACATATATATATATATATATATATATATATATATATATATATGTATATATATATATATATATATATATATATATATATATATATATATATATATATATATATATATTATCAGTCTTAATCATTATCTGTTACTTGGTTCAGTAATGTCTTTGGGAATTTTCGTCTTTTGAGATTTAATAATTATTTAGTTACCCCAACTTGTCAAGGTTTAAATGCTCAGTTTGCCCCTCCTCGCCTTACTGTTATATGTGACTTGAAGTTTGCACTTCTGATTTTAAAATTACTATTAAGCCTATAGGCCTAGAAATAAAAAAAAAAAAGAGACTGTGGAGAAATTTCACAAGTTGTACAGTATGAACAGATGGACACCCTTTATAAGTTACAAGATTTGATGCAAATATTTATTGTTGCTACCTGACATAAAACCATGCCCTAGTATGTTACCAAGTTAAGACTAGAGAGCCATATTATTATTATTATTATTATCATTATTATTATTATTATTATTATTATTATTATTATTATTATTATTATTATTATTATTATTATTATTATTATTATTATTATTGTTGTTGTTATTATTAATACTGTTATTATTATTAATATTAATATTATTATTAATAATATTGTTATTGGAGTTACGTTACTATTGTAGAATCTGTGCATTATAGGTGTGGGTGAAATGACCTTGCGGAAAGTAAAATGAAATAATAGAGGTAAAACTAAGTATATTTCTAATAGCAAAGATAACACACCACCTCGCTTATTCACTTATTTATCATTATTTCTTCTCCCTGAATAGACCCCCATATAGCCAGCTTTGACTATAACCTAAGTTTTGGCTTATGATAATTTATTGTAATTTTCGAAACCACGACCCTAACTATTATTTGCTTTATACACAAAGCGATATAAGCAAAATCAAATAATGTTTTAGAATTCATAACCTAAATGCATAATAATTATCGTTAGACCACTGGACAAAGCTTAATTATTGTCCCTTTTGACGCCCTCTTTCTCACTCAGACATTTCCAGGATAGTCTCACGGAGTCAGGGTGTTGAGAGGGATTCGTGCTATATCAGCATAATTTTTGTTCTGAAATATTAATCTTGTACGAATTATTTTAATGATCAAATATTTGTCAATCATGAAATTTTCCATAACAGTTTACAAAGTGAAATATAAATATTAATACTAAGTGGAAAGTTATGAACAACGATTGTCCGATGCACACACAGACTTAATGAAATTCACATATTTAAGAGTAATCCCATAATCATGCAGGACTCTACATAAGATTGGCCGGTGCACACTACCGAAGGCTTTTTTATTATCCATTTATGCCATGAAAAGTGCATTTCTATATTCTACGCATTGCTGTATAACATGTCTCAAAATGAAAATTTGATCAGTGAAACTTCTACCTTTTCTAAATCCTCTCAGCTTTCCATTAATCTTTCTCTCCGGTCTCTTTTGAATAAGCATTCTATAATTATTGCAATCAGTAAGGTCTCCTTTTTTGTTATTTTCACCAACACTCGTAACTCTCATTCATCAGGCTTTGCCTCATCATGCCACATTCTACAAATTAATTTTGTTAGTATAATGAGAGTCACTTCATTTTCGGCCATTATCATCTCAGGTGTTATTCCATAATATCCAATAGCTTTCTATCTCTTTACTGTTTACAGGATAAATTCAACTTTAATCACACTGAATTCGTTCATGGGCACATCAAGGTCTTCATCAGCTTCAGGTATAAGTCAGAGTATTTTTTTTCAACTCCAAATTTCTGATACTATTTTGTAAATTTATAAGAAATTAGACATCACTTAATTTTCAAACATTTATTTTCGGAATTACAATTACTTTTACTATAAAAAAACAAAACTGTTTTTATAAATGATTTCCAATTGGTATTTTAATTAATATTTAATTGTATCAAGTTGAAAACCATATTGTCCATAACATTCCTATAATTCTGCTTTAAGTCACCAGATGATTTCTTCAAAATTTCCTGTGGAACTCCTGAAGAAATTCGCTCGGAAGTGATTGATAAAAGACTTCCTTTCCTGCTTTGAACATATAATTTCGTACATTAGTTATTAATTTATAGAAGCAAATATCTATAGATATAATAAGTATTAATTTTATCTAAAATAAAACTTAATTTGTTAATAAAACTTATAATGAATACATATTATAATAATGTCTACTGCCTCAAAATATTATATGACATTTTCCTAATTATTTGCTTTGAATCTTAATTATTATAACGTCTGCAAAGTCTTCTCGCTCATCAGGGAAATAAGAGAATAATTTAGTATTATTTCTGCTCTCTGTCTGTACATCGTTTTCTTGTTGCTCCATCATCATCAACATTTCCTTTACCAAATTGTTGAGGTTATTCCTTTAGGTTTCTCCTATTCTTTGATGGGAAATATATGAAGATATTCATATAAATACAGTATATATATATATATATATATATATATATATATATATATATATATATATATATATATATATATATATATATATATATATATATATATGTGTGTGTGTGTGTGTGGGTGTGTATATATACAGAATATATATATATATATATATATATATATATATATATATATATATATATATATATATATATATATATATATATATATATATATATATATGTGTGTGTGTGTGTGTGTGTGTGTGTGTGTGTGTGTATACAGTATATATATGTGTGTGTGAACACACTAGTCAGAGTCACCCATAATAGATTGACTTGCTTTGAGCGATCAGCCGAAAATCTCACGTATCGCCCATCGACAGTGACCACCGTGTTGATGGAAAAATGGCCAAGGTCCAAACAAGAATAATGATATGTCTGAGGCCTTTGTCCAACAGTAGACCAGAAAATGTTAATATTGTTGTATATAAACTAATAATTATATCAGAAACTGTAGCCCCGGCACTTTCAAAATTATCTGTAGATATGCTTAACTCATCGAGAGGTTTAAACAAAAGTGAATCTTTAATAAAAATGCTCATACCACCACCCCTCCGGCCCTCACGATAATTATGAAAAGCATTATACCCTGGAAGTGAATTCATGCAATGTGTTTCTTGCTTAGCCCAAGTTTCAGTTAGCACTATAATGTCAAATTCATGATTGCAATTTTTCAAATAACCAATATATATATATATATATATATATATATATATATATATATATATATATATATATATATATATATATATATATATATATATATATATATATATTGTCGCGCTCAATGGGAGAGGAGTAGTCATACCATGGTGAGGGTTGGTACCGCGAAAGGTACACTCGAAAACCACATATTCCCGGAAATTGCCGAACCAGCACCTTGTAGTTATGAAAGAGAGAGGTTGTGGGATAGGTTGAGTCTGTGTGTGTGTGTGCAAGTAAAGGAGTAACTATTAGGTGTCCATGAAAATGTGTTGAGTTTTGGGTTGTCCACCATTTACTTATGCTTCTGGGTCGTAGGAAATTGTAGTAAGTTGGTTACCCCGAGGGGTCTAAAGCTAAATTCTTTCTTCCATATCTTAGATGTTAACCCATTTGAATACCGCAAGTCGATGCACGTGACTCGTCATTAAATAGAGATTGTCAACAATTCTAACGTGCTAGATAGTTCTCTCTCTCTCTCTCTCTCTCTCTCTCTCTCTCTCTCTCTCTCTCTCTCTCTCTCTCTCTCTCTCTAAATCAATAGACGAATAGACAAAATAAGATAAATTAAGCACATATGGTTTACCAAACAAAAAAGATAAACAAAAGACAGAACAAATTCAATGATTGGTTTTATTTCCAAATTTCTCTAGAAGAGAAATCTGTCTATAAACTTTCATTTCAGATTTATTCTGACATTGAAGTTATTGTGATGCTTTGTATTTGTGATATCTTTTATTATTTCTCTAGAAGAAAATACATTGAAACAATCACGCAAAACGACGTGCAAGATTAGGCAGTTTCAAATTCAAAATCTTACTTTTTTTTGCAAGCAATATCAGTAAACTACCGGGAATTTATTCTGTTATAATGCATATATAATGTGATATATGTGATCAGGTTTTGCATTTATCGATTGATTTTAAAGAACAGTGTTTCCAGAAGCCCAGAATGATTTTGCATTTATGAAAATATTTATTTTTGACAATTAATGAAAAATTATACTTTAACACTACAGAAAATAAACCATAATTACAGATTAACTTAAACGTAACTGTTACTCTTACGACCTTTGACATTGACTAAAAATGTCCCTCCTTTCGTATTTAATGTTTTTTTAGGACTTGTGTAGCTTAGAAAAGATTCTCTCTCTCTCTCTCTCTCTCTCTCTCTCTCTCTCTCTCTCTCTCTCTCTCTCTCTCTCTCTCTCTCTCTCTCTCCCTACTACTCGTCATGCTTGTTTTATGCTGACCTAAGGTATTCCTCTGCCTATTTAATGTAATGTTTTTAGACATGTTTGGAATTGTTAATCTCTCTCTCTCTCTCTCTCTCTCTCTCTCTCTCTCTCTCTCTCTCTCTCTCTCTCTCTCCCTACTACTCGTCATGCTTGTTTTATGCTGACCTAAGGTATTCCTCTGCCTATTTAATGTAATGTTTTTAGACATGTTTGGAATTGTTAATCTCTCTCTCTCTCTCTCTCTCTCTCTCTCTCTCTCTCTCTCTCTCTCTCTCTCTCTCTCTCTCTCTTGAAGGCTTGTATGTTTCCAGGTTTTTGGTGCCTAAAGTATTTTATCTAATTTTATCCCAATCCATTTATCAATGTATTCATCTTCCTTCACTGTTATAGTAGATGTTCATTCAACCTTGATTCTTTTTATTTTTTATGAGATAGCAACGGCCAAATGTCATGTCATATGCGTTGTAAATTGCATATTTGTAAACAATGTACCAAGGAAATACGTCAACATTACCTTTTCGTGCAAACAAGATCAAGATCATCGCTTGATTTCGACTTTTTCGGTTTTATGGTTTAAAAACTGAATTTCCTTTAATTTCTTAATTCATAACAAACAATATTGGCGTCAATGACCTTCGATGTCATGATGCAAGATAACTCAAAATCAATTAATCGTTAAATCCACTTCAAGAGGTTTATTAGCTAGTAGGTGGGCCAGGGTACCAGCCACCTGTTAAGATACTACTGCTAGAAAGTTATGGGGTTCTTTGATTGACCAGTCAGTACTACATTTGATCCTTTTCTCTGTTTACGGTTGATTTTCCCTTTACCTACACATACACCGAATAGTCTGCCATTTATTTTGAGTTGCCTTACATCTAGCATTAGAGGCTCTTTGACCTCTATTTTGAAGTGTCATATTTTTAGCATTAGATGTTCTTTGACCACTATGTTGAGGGGCCTTACCTATGACATTAAAGGCTCTGTGAACACTTGCTTAAGGGGCCATACTCTAGCATTAGAGGCTCTTCAACCTCTTTTTGGAGAGCCCATACTCTAGCATTAGAGGCTCTTCAACCTCTTTTTGGAGAGCCCATACTTTAGCATCAGGTTTTTTGTCTCAATTTTTAGGTACGATACTTCTAGCATTAAAGGTTCCTTGACCTCTATTTTGGGTTGCGATACTTCTAGTATTTGAGGCTTTTTTACCTTTTTTTGAGGTACCATACTATTAACATTAGAGTTTCTTGGACCTCTATTTTGAGGTGCCTTACATATGGCATTAGAGGATCTTTGAGCTCTTTTTTTAAGGGGCCTTACTCTAGCATTAGAGGCTCATTAACCTCTTTTGTGAGGTACCATTATTTTAGCATTAGAGGTTCTTTGACCTCGATTTTGAGGTGCCATACTTCTAGCATTAGAGGTTCTTTGACCTCTATTTTGAGGCACGTAACCTATAGCAATTAAGACTCTTTGACTTCTATTTTAAAGTGCCATACTTCTAGTATTAGAGAGTCTTTGACCTGTATTTTGAGGCGCCTTACCTATAGCAAAGTGAGGCTCTTTGACCTCTATTTTGAGGTGCCATACTTATACCATTAAAGGTTCTTTGACTTCTATTTTGAGGTGTCTTACCTATAGCATTTAAGGCTCTTTGACCTCTATTTTGAATTGCCGTACTTTTAGCATTAGAGAATCTTTGGCCTCTATTTTGAGGCGCCTTACCTATAGCATTTGAGGCTCTTTGACCTCTATTTTGAGGTGCCATACATCTAGCATTAAATGTTCTTTGACATCTCTTTGGAGTGCCATATTTCTAGCATTAGAGGCTTTTTGACCTCTAATTTGAGTTGCCTTACCTATAGCATTAGAGGCTCTTTGACCTTTATTTGAGTTGCCTTACCTATAGCAACAGAGGCTCTTTGACCTCAATTTTGAGTTGCCTCACCTATAGCAACAGAGGCTCTTTGACCTCAATTTTGAGTTGCCTTACCTATAGCATTAGAGGTTCTTGTACCACTTTTGAGTTTCCTTACTTCTGTCAATAAAGGCTCTTTGACCTCCATTTCAAGGTTCCTTTCTTCTAGCAATAGAGGTTGTTCGACCCCTATTTGTGTGCGTCTTTCGTCTAGCATTAGAGGATCTCTAACTTATATGTTGAGGTCGCATATTTTTAACATTAGAGGCTCTTTGACATTCACTTTTAAGAGCCATAATTCCAGCATCAGAGGCTCCTTGTCCCCTATTTTGATGTGCCATGCATCCTGCATTAGAGTCTCTTTGACCTCTGTTTAGTGGTGCCTTATCTCTAGCATTTGAACCTTGTTGACATCTAATCCTGTCCTGCCATTTAACTTTTTTTTATGTAATTTTACTTAACCCAAAATACGTAAATGATTCTACGTCATTAATCACTTCTCCTTCCAATGATATTTCATTTTCCATTGCATACTCCGTTCTCATCATTTCAGTCTTACTTCTTTTTATCTTGATACTAACCTTGTCTGATATTTCATGCATTCTGGTAAACAAACATTGCAAATCCTGTGGTGTTCTGCTAATAAAGATAGCATCATCAGCATAATCAAGGTCCCCTAAATTCGTATAACCAATGCAATGCAATCTTTCTCCACCACATCCGACTGTTCTACGCATTGAAAAATCCATGAAGTGGATTTACAACATAGGTGATAACGCATTCTCTTGGAGTACTCCACTGTTCAATGGAAATTGATTTTATATGACTCCATTGACATTACCATGCACTTGCCATGCTCATGAACAGACTTAATCAAATTCACATATTTAAGAGTAATCCCATAATAATGCAGGAATCTACATAAAATTTACCGGTGCACACTACCGAAGGCTCTTTTTTTAATCCATCTATACCATGAAAAGTGTATTTCTATATTCTACGCATTGCTGTAAAACATGTCTCAAAATGAAAATTTGGTCAGTGAAACTTTTACCTTTTCTAAATCCTCTCAGCTTTCCATTAATCTTTCTCTCCGGTCTCTTTTGAATAAGCATTCTATAATTATTGCAATCAGTCAGGTCTCCTTTTTTTGTCATTTTCACCAACACTCCTAACTCTCATTCATCAGGCTTTGCCTCATCATGCCACATTCTTGAAACTACAATGGGAGTCACTTCATTTTCGGCCAGTATCATCTCATGAGTTATTGCATCATATCCAATAGCTTTCGGTCTCTTTAGTGTTTACAGGATAAGTTCAACTTTAATCTCACTAAATTCGTTCATAGGCACATCAAGGTCTTCATCAGCTTCAGGTATAAGTCAGAGTATTTTTTTCAACTCAAAATTTCTGATATTATTATGTAAATTTATAAGAAATTAGACATCATTGAATTTTCAAACATTTATTTTCGGAATTACAATTACTTTTACAATAAAAATAACAAAATGTTTTTTCTAAAGGATTTCCAATTGGTATTTTAATGAATATTTAATTGTATCAAGTTGAAAACCGAATTTTCCATAACATTTCAATAATTCTGCTTCAAGTCTCCGGATGATTTCTTCAAAATATCCTTCGGAACTCCGGAAGAAATTCGCTCGGAAGTGATTGATACAAGACTTCCTTCCCTGCTTTGGATATATAATTTCGTATATTAGATATTCCTCTATAGAAGGAAATATTTATAGATATAATAAATATGAATTTTATCTAAAGTAAATAAAATAAAACTTTTAATGAATACATGTAATAATATCTACTGACTCAAAATATTATATGACATTTTCCTAATTATGTGCTTTAAATCTTCATTATTATAACGTCTGCAAAGTCTTCTCGCTCTTCAGGGATATAAGAGAATAATTGAATAATATTTCCAACGTTTGTCTTTACATCGTTTTTTTGTTGCTTCATCATCATCAATATATCCTTTACCAAATTGTTGATGTTATTCCTTTAGATTTCTACTAATTTTTGATGGGAAATATATGAAGATATATATATATATATATATATATATATATATATATATATATATATATATATATATATATATATATATATATATATATATATATATATATACACCGAGACAGATACAAAATTAAAGCTTACGGAAATGACTAATTTGAAAAGATTTAGAAAATGTTAGAAAGCAGAAATCACACTTAGGTCAGGATAAGATACACAAAGTATAGATCGTTGTAACATGAAGCAAGATTAGACTTATAAAGGTTACATTAAATTAACCATAATAAGTTAAACTGATTGGTCATCTACCCGGCACTTGAAACTGTATGAAGTAAAATCTCCCTTTCCTCCATTTACTGCTTAATTACAGAATGATTATAGATATATGTTATATGTTACTAGTTAATGGATACTAAATCGTGTTACTTGAATATTAATGACTGCGCTGAACGGATATCAAGCAATATGTTGTTTCTGGCAAAATTACTGGAAATTTATATTTAATCGATAGCCATTACGAAAACACCGGTATCGTTGCTACCGTGGTAGGTGCAAACGTTTTTCATCTGATGTTTATGTTTTTTCACTTGTAATGCTTTTATCTTTCAACAGGGAATTCTAGCTAGAAATTATATAAATAATGTATGCTTTTATTTAAAGTTTCATTGGGGATTGATGTTCTAGGGAAGTTTCCTAATAGCAATGTTTATTTTTTTTTTTTTTTTAAGAAGTTTATACAATTTGGTGTCCATAAACTTCTTGGATTCAGTATTTATAAACCAAGGAAACCAAACCATTGCTGACATATATCTACACCATACAAAAAGCTCTATTAAAATTTAATTTTGATCCAATTAAATGCGTGAACAAGTATGATCCAGAAATAATTTAATTATTGTTTAATGAAAACAACAGAATTGGAAATCGTTTACATCTCTCGATCCAATGCTTACCGGTTTCATACGTGTAATAATTATCCAAATTTAGGTATATGAGAACTTCTTCACAAACTCCCAATGCAGGAATGAATTTTAAGAGTAGGGGGAGACTTGACAGTGAAACATCACTTTCATCTGTGACCATATAAGTGTTTGCTAAACAAGGTCAAATGTAGATAATTCTGAGGTTTTAAACATATTTTCGAAGCCATCTGTGAGGTCATTATTATTACTCACGAATAATGTTCTTTAATCTAGTTTGTTTCATCTTATTTTGAGCTTACATTTCATCTTTAATTCAATTAAGTGTATTTCAGAAGAGAGTGTTTCGAGAAAATTTTGCGTTTATTATATTTATAGATTTCATGAATAATTCTAAGAGCAATTCTTACACCATAGCCACTCCCTGAATTCATAGCTTTGTTTGCCTCACCTCCTCTCCTGTATAAATATTTTCTCCAGTCATTCCTGGCTTTTCTTTTCCCCTCTCTATCAATACTGAAATACTTAGCATGCTCTACCTTATGATATTCATTACTTCTTCGAAAGCTTTCAACAAGCAATTTATGTCTTTTTCTCCTTTTAATAGTACCCCAAGTATCATTTGATATTCATGGTTTTCTCTTTGTAACTGCATGTCCCAGGACTTTACTGCCAACTGACTGATATATGTTCTTACTATCAAACAATTCTTAATTGTATAATATGGATATATATATATATATATATATATATATATATATATATATATATATATATATATATATATATATATATATATATATATATATATATATATATATATATATATATATATATGATAAATTTTTGCACATTTAAACGTGTTCTTCATATTTCAAATAAGCCATATATTAATGCATTAAAGCCTGGATTCTCTTAACGACCTCGGGATCAGAGCCCCAGGCGGAATCGCCCAAAGACTATAATATCAGACCGGCGTGGATTTGAACACTCGTCCAGGATATCTGTATGCCAGTGACCATACCACTCAGCCACGAAGAAAGATAAAAAGTCAATGACAATTCTTCTGTATATATACCTGTCAAATTCAGGTTTTTCTGTACTTAGAATTGAAATCAACCCATCTTCACCATTGTAGCTAATTGGTAGGTTTGGGACTTGGCATTCGATTAATGATAAATTTTTGCACATTTAAACGTGTTTCTCTCATATTTCAAATAAGCCATATATTAATACATTAAAGTCTGGATTCTCTTACCGACCTCGGGATCAGAGCCCCAGGCGGAATCGCCCAAAGACTATAATATCAGACCGGCGGGGATTTGAACACTCGTCCAAGATATCTGTATGCCAGTGACCATACCACTCAGCCACGAAGAAAGATAAAAATTCAATGACAATTCTTCTGTATATATACCTATCAAATTTAGGTTTTTCTGTACTTAGAATTGAAATCAACCCATCTTCACCATCGTAGCTAATTGGTAGGTAGGTTTGAGAATTTTATCTTTCTTCGTGGCTGAGTGGTATGGTCACTGGCATACAGATATTCTGGACGAGGGTTCAAAATATATGGATGAAAATATATTTGTTTTATCTCTTTTTTGTAGTTAAAAAAAAAAAAAAAACTTGATAACGCAACGGGAGTGATTTTAGTCAAAAAAATTTCCGTGTCTGCATTTTGTAGAACTAATTATCTGTTCGCTTTTTAATACGATACAGTAAATGTTATGAATTTGAGTACACTCGCATAGCATTACACCGAGTTTTTTGCAGTAGCTTGGTTATTACTGTAGCTGCATTTATAATGTCTAAAACATCCCTACATTAGTAAGGTTATTGTGATGAATAAATTAAGGATTTAAAGGTGAATATTAAGCAAAATTCACATGTAGCAACAAAATTATATTAATTTGCAATGCACAAAATAAGATCCACTGCCTAGATATATAGAAATAGATCTTAGCATATTTGAATGATAAAATAAAGCTTAACTACAGAGATGATAGGTTTCGTTATTTGAAAGGAAGAGAGGATGCTAACTGAATGTGAAAGAAAAAAATGTATAAAAGACTGCAAGTTATGTGAGAAAGAGGTGAATGATGCGAGAAGACGAACACTATAAAGGAAAATAACATCATATACATACTTACATGTATATATATATATATATATATATATATATATATATATATATATATACATATATATATATATATATATATATATATATATATATATATATATATATATATTTATATATATATATATATATATATATATATATATATATATATATATATATATATATATATATATATATATATATTTATATATATTATATATACAGTATATATCTATATATATATATATATATATATATATATATATATATATATATATATATATATATATATATATATATATATATATATAGATATATATACTGTATATGTGTGTGTAATTGCTTGTATATGCGTGTACTTGCAAAAAAAATTTCCCAACATTGTTATAGATGTTATATGAATGCTCGTGCCTGGATGTTTTCGTATATTCACCATAGAAAGAAGAAAAAAACACTTAAACGGATTTCGACATCAGATAAGTAAGAGAAGAAATCTTGTTATTCCCGCAGTTTGTGTGGAAGCCTTTTCCTCTGACTTTATGGGTTAGTTAAACCTTTGGAGAGAGACCAATAATGTCGATCGAAAGTGGGAAATAAAAGTGGAATTCGTCTGTAAATGTGTTTGTCGAAGAAGAAGAAGAAGAAAATATTTTGGTGGTAACGGTTGCGATATTCGAACTTCATGGGGAAATCTTTTTTTCAAGACGAGAAATGTAAATGTATTTAATGTTTTATATAATGGATAAAGAAATATACATACATATATATATATATATATATATATATATATATATATATATATATATATATATATATATATATATATATATATATATCGAATTTTAATTCAAACTCTTCGAATTATATCATTCCATTTCTTTTTACCCCGGTTTCGGTTTGATGAAATCAGTTATGGCAACCTATTATGCTTTTCTAACCATTTATTTATTTCATGACCGTCTTCTGCAATTATACAACATATCCTCTCCTCTTAGCTCGTTCTCTTCATATTCCGAAATGTTTTGTATTACTTTCTTTGTACAGGTCACAAACATCATCTCTGCAATTTCTCCTGAAATTTGCTTTAATTTTGAGCAGGTTTATCCTTGCTGTCATAATTAGATAGGAATTTGAAAGTTCCTATATTTGAAAGAAACTTTGGTTGGGCTATTTGTTAGAATGTGCGCATGTGGATGGAAGCCTAGAGGAAATGAGAGCATATAATCCAGTGGTTCTAATGTTTTCTAATTCTTGACATAGTCAACGCATTCTGATATATATATATAGAGTATATATACATATATAATTATATATATATATATATATATATATATATATATATATATATATATATATATATATATATATATATATATATACATATATATATATATATATATATATATATATATATATATATATATATATATATATATATATATATATATATATATATATACATATATATATATATATATATATATATATATATATATATATATATATATATATATATATATATATATATTCTGTATACATATAAATATATACATATACATACATATATATATATATATATATATATATATATATATATATATATATATATATATATATATATATGAAACTGGGTGGTTTCAGAAGAGTTAGGGTTGTATGGAACTGATTTTTACAGTTAGGCAGATATGCGAGAAATATTTAGCAAAAGGTGAGGAGGTGTATGTTGCGTTTATGGATATGGAGAAAGTGTATGATAGAGTTGATAGGGAAGCAATGTGGAATGTGATGAGGCTATATGGAGTTGGTGGAAGGTTGTTGCAAGCAGTGAAAAGTTTCTACAAAGGTAGTAAAGCATATGTTAGGATAGGAAATGAAGTGAGCGATTGGTTTCAGGTGAGAGTGGGGCTGAGACGGGGATGTGTGATGTCGCCGTGGTTGTTTAACTTGTATTTTTGATACATTATTGTCTGGATTCTCTTAACGACCTCCGGATCAAGAGCTTGTGACCGGCCGGGAATCGAACCCTGGTCGGCAAGCTTGTATGACAGTGACTAAACCACTTGGCCACGAAGAAAGATTAAAGTCAATGACAATTCTTCTGTATTTATACCAGTCGAATTCAGGTGTTTTGTACTTAGAATTGAAATCAACCCATCTTCACCATCGTAGCTAATTGGTAGTTTATTACTTGGCATTCGATTTATGATAAATTTTGCACATTTAGACGTGTTTTACATATTCAAATAAGCCATATGTATTTTTGATCCCGAGGTCGTTAAGAGAATCCAGACATTAATGTATCAAAAATATATATGGCTTATTTGAATATGAAAAACACGTCTAAATGTGCAAAATTTGTCATATATATATATATATATATATATATATATATATATATATATATATATATATATATATATATATATATATATATGTATCTATATATACATATATATATATATATATATATATATATATATATATATATATATATATATATATATATATATATATATATATATATATATATATATATATATATATATATATATAACCGAGATTTTTCTGGGATTAAAATACCAGCATTCTGTCTTCTACTTCTTTGGAATATTATATCAACAAAGATTTGCCCTTGCTTGTTCTCGTATCTTGCTCAGGTAATATTATTATGTAAATTTATAAGAAATTAGAGATCATTGCATTTCCAAGCAGTTATTATAGGAATTACAATTACTTTTACAATAGAAAAATAGAAATATTTTTCTAAATGATTCCTCTGTCCCAACACTCAACTCATCCCTGAAGATTTGTAAGTGGCCTTCTACCTGACCTTGATTTATTCAGGGATAAATCATAGTTCGGTTGAGTTCATCGAGGGAACTTTTCATTCACATTTTGATTAAAAGAGCGGGAGTAGTAGGTGGGCCAGGGTACCAGCCACCTGTTGATATACTACTGCTAGAAAGTTTTGGGGTTCTTTGATTGGCCAGTCAGTACTACATTTGATCCTTTTCTCTGTTTTTGGTTCATTTTCCCTTTGCCTACACATACACCGAATAGTCTGCCATTTATTTTGAGTTGCCTTACATCTAGCATTAGAGGCTCTTTGACCTCTATTTTGAAGTGTCATATTTTTAGCATTAGATGTTCTTTGACCACTATGTTGAGGGGCCTTACCTATGACATTAGAGGCTCTGTGAATACTTTTTTAAGGGAATATACTCTAGCATTAGAGGCTCTTCAACCACTTTTCAGAGATGCCGTACTTTAGCATCAGGTTTTTTGTCTCAATTTTTAGGTACGATACTTCTAGCATTAGAGTTTCTTAGACCTGTATTTTGAGATGCCTTACATATGTCATTAGATGATCTTTGAGCTCTTTTTTAAGGGGCCTTACTCTAGCATTAGAGGCTCATTAACCTCTTTTTTGAGGTACCATTATTTTAGCATTAGAGGTTCTTTGACCTCTATTTTGAGGTGCCATACTTCTAGCATTAGAGGTTCTTTGACCTCTATTTTGAGGTGCCATACTTCTAGCATTAGAGGTTCTTTGACCTCTATTTTGAGGCGCCTAACCTATAGTAATTAAGACTCTTTGACTTCTATTTTAAAGTGCCATACTTCTAGTATTAGAGGGTCTTTGACCTGTATTTTGAGGCGCCTTACCTATAGCTTTTGAGGCTCTTTGACCTCTATTTTGAGGTGCCATACTTATACCATTAAAGGTTCTTTGACCTCTATTTTGAGGCGCCTAACCTA
>NC_090727.1:23123595-23131095 GCF_036898095.1 Palaemon carinicauda | reverse complement strand
TCTTTGATATTTTTATTCTTTTTCCCTTTCACGGGTAACTTTGCTTTCTCTGACATTCCGAATATTTAACAAATGGTGAGTGATGCTAGAAATATCAATAAGGTATCTGTTTTAGGTGTGTGTGTGTGTGTGTGTGTGTGTATACATATATATATATATATATATATATATATATATATATATATATATATATATATATATATATATATATATATATATATATATATATATATATATATAGCAGTGGAGGATCTTTAGCCTCTATTTTGAAGTGCATAACCACAACCATAAGACCTCTTTAACCTCCATTTTGAGGCGCCCTAATTCTGGCACTAGAAGCTCTTTGACCTCTATTTTGAGGTGTCAGACTTCTAGCATTAGCAGTTCATTAACCTCTTGTTAAGGAGCCTTACCTGTAGCATTAGAAGCTCTTTGACCTTTATTTTCAGTTGCCTTACATCTACCATTAGAAGCTCTTCGACCTTTATTTTGAGGTTATTAGATGTTATTTGACCTCTATTTTGAGGGGCCCTACATATGATATTAGAGGTTCTTTGAGCAATTTATGAAAAGTAACTTCACTAAAATAGTTTCTCTTTATGAAAATAAAATAAAGTCCTCAGAATCTGAAGCTGAGAGTCTAAATTCAGGGGAAATTGCTTAATCGTTTGTACACTTGAATTGATCGTATTTGCTGCTACCAAATAAACACAGGAGGAATACATATGCTGGATTTTAGATTACTGCATAGAAGCAACGACTTTCCTGTTGACTGTAATATCAGGTAGGCCTATAATGCAATGCTCAATAAATGCAGAAGCGGTGATATTATATAGGGCTACAATTCAACGCTTAAAACATATAGTTGCAGAAGCCTACAATGCAACACTTAGAACATATAGATGTAGAAGCTGCAATGTAAGTTAGGCCTACATTGCAAGGCTTAAAATACATAAAACATTTATAAGGAATTTATTCTTTGACATCCCCGCCCTTGAAGAATCTTCTTCAATCGAACGAGGAGGCAAGAAAAGACAGTCCTTTAGGCCTACGCAATACGAGCTGGTGGTTAACTGACCTTTGCAAACTCTCTTATTAAGCCATTCTCTAGGCTTTCTTTCTAATTTGTTACTTTCCCTTATTATCTAATTGATTTTATTCTTTTATTAGCGTATTTAAATTGTCTATGAATATTCGAAGCACTTAAAATTTCCTCCTCCTCCTTTTTTGTTGCTGCTCCTCCCTCTCCGAGCAACCTGTTCATAAGCAAATTATCTCCTTGATTTCAGGGACAAAAATGCTCATATAATTAGTTATCCCATACAGAAATAAATAAATCCCCTAATAAATATATATTATTTTGATAAATGTTTAATTCACATTAGTTTTGGAATACAATTGAAATTTTATCATTAGAAAATCGCATAGATATTTAAGATATCGATATATCATAAAATTATTTTGATGGGTATTTTGCATGCAGTTACGTATAGTAACGTTATTCCTTCGTTCGTTCCTTTTATTTTTGGTATCAACCATTATTTCTATTTATAACAGTGACGTACTATTCATAGCCTAAAACAGTTTTAGTGGTCTTTGGCCTTTTGCCAAGACGATTATTTTACCATAAACACCTGTCTTTCATGATGGGAGTTTAAGAGTAATTATTCTCTTCACGTTCCAAAATGTTATGTATTACTTTCTTTGCACAGATCACTAACATCATCTCTGCATTTTCTCCTGAAATTTGCTTTTATTTTAAGCAAATTTCCCTTTTCTCGTAATTAGATAGACATTTGAAAGTTCCTATATTGGAAAGAAACTTTGGTTGGGCTATTTGTCAGAATGTGCTCATGTGGATGTAAGCCTAGATGAAATGAGAGCATAAAATCCAGTGGTTCTAACCTTTTTAAATTCTTGACATAGTCAACGCATTCTAATGTATATATATATATATATATATATATATATATATATATATATATATATATATATATATATATATATATATATATATATATATATATGTATATATATATATATATATATATATATATATATATATATATATATATATATATATATATATATATATATATATATATATATTATTCATGGGGATCCATGTTTCAACATAGTAAGGATATTTTATATATTTTAATTCATTATCAGCTGTGCTGTATAACAGTTTAGAATAGAACTTCTAATGAAAAAAGTCCATTAAAGTGAACAATTAAAGAGAGAAACATTGTCATGATGAAAAGTTTGATATCTGAACAAACATTGACTGCTGTATTGATCAGGATTTCAATTGAAAACTCCATCATGTCGACATATTTTTACATCCGAAATGGTTAGTTTATTATTTAGCTCCATTTCGCGGTAAATTCAATGTTCGTGGGGCGTCAAAATGTGACAGTTCCCTAAAAATCTACGGAAGTTTCATATACATACTTTTGTGAAATAAGGGCTCAAAAGCACTATGATATACAGATAACCAAATATGCCTACTTAAACCCATTGAATAATCTGCATCTCCGTCTGTTTCATTGTATAACTTACCTTCAAAAGTAAATGTGTCACCAGAATGGCTGATTTCAATAATCTTAACAAATTAGTTTTGTTGTTTCCAAAATTTGCTGAGTGGCTTTCACATACAGTATGTTGTTAAGAATGATATTTGTAGTTTCTTTCAATGAGAAATCGAGAAACTTACACAAAACTGAATATTTTTAATATCATTAAAAGTTAAGGTTTTGAAACAGGAACTAAAAGTTTTGAAAGATTATAGCTTAAAGTACAAAATGAGGATACAATGTGTCTTAATGGGATGCCTACCTTGTTTATCTTAGGAGACTATCGTATATATAACTTTGGAGGGGATATATATATATATATATATATATATATATATATATATATATATATATATATATATATATATATATATATATATATATATCATCATACTCATCATCATTATCATCATCATCATCATCTCATCCCACGCCTATTGACGCAAAGGGCTTCGGTTAGATTTCGCCAGTTGTCTCCATCTTGAGCTTTTAATTCAATACTACTCCATTCCTCATCTACTTCGCCCTTAAAGTTACTAGCCATGTAGGTTAACTCTTCTAGTGCCTTGTGGAGCCCAGTTTAACGTTTGGTGAACTAATCTCTCTTGGGGAGTGCGAAGAGCATGCCCAAACCATCTCCATCTACCCATTATCATGATTTCATCCACAAATGGTACTCGAGTAATCTTTCTCGTAGTTTAATTTCTAACCCTGTCCTGCCATTCTTCTTCTTCTTTGTCTGCATCTTTTCCCACTTTTATGTGGGGTCGATGTTTCTGGCCAGCGTTCTCCATCTACCTCTGTCCCACACTCCATCACCGGTTAATCCCTTTGATCGAAGGTCAATCTTGATACAGTCCATCACACTGAAGACAGTTATGCTTTGGAATTTTAAGTTCAAAGTCGTAGGAAGTTATTGTAAGTTGGTTTCCCCGACGGGTCTAAAGTTAAATTCTTTCTTCCATATCTTAGATGTTAACCCAGTGGAACACCTCAATTCGATGCACGTGGCTCTTCATTAAATATAGACTGTCAACCATTCTAACGTTCTAGATAGCCTCTCTCTCTCTCTCTCTCTCTCTCTCTCTCTCTCTCTCTCTCTCTCTCTCTCTCTCTCTCTCTCTCTCTCTTATCCTTTTCTTTCTTCTCTTCCTCTTTTTTTTTTGTACATCGGACAAGCGTTGTTCACAACCTTCCACTTAGTATCAATATATATATTTCACTTTGTAAACATGCGTATGTATGAGACAACGTTGGTCAACTGTTATGGGGAATTGTATGATTGAGAAGTATTTGATCGTTAAACGAATTCGTGTTAGAATAATATTTCAGAACAAAAAGTAATATGTCCGATTCAAAAAAAAAAAAAAAAAAAAATATATCACCAGTTTCCCTCACCCAATGGCCATGTATTAGTAGAGGAAGAGAAGAAGGAAAGAGATAAGAAAGCTTTGATGATGAGAGAGAGAGAGAGAGAGAGAGAGAGAGAGAGAGAGAGAGAGAGAGAGAGAGAGAGAGAGAGAGAGAGAGAGAGGATGCAAAAAAGAAAAAAAGTATCACCAGTTTCCCTCACCCAATGGCCATGTATTAGTAGAGGAAGAGAAGGAGGAAAAAGATAATAAACTGTTGACGATGAAAGAGAGAGAGAGAGAGAGAGAGAGAGAGAGAGAGAGAGAGAGAGAGAGAGAGAGAGAGAGGAGAATTCAACACCAGACCAAAGAAAGCCTGTTGCTGTTTTGCTGGATAACCGGGGGACGTCAGTGACAGGATACTCTCTTTCTATCCTGCCTGTCTCGGAACCCCAAACCGAGAGGTAGTCCTGAATCGGAAGACACCCAAGAGGAAGGATCCTCAACGGAGTCGATTTCTTAGGGCTTGACCCGAATCAGGACTCTCGGAAAACCCGAGTCCCTTTACCTTAGGTTATCCAGGAAGAAACAGACATCACTGCCATTACTGGTCGGAAAATATTCTCCATTTAAGAAGACTCTAACATTTTATGCAAAGTTTATAGATTTCTTGATAAATTCATAATTCCTAATAAAGGTCAATAATTAAGAATTTAGTTGCCTTTAATAATAATCATCATTACAGCTGTTTATGAATCTTATATATATTTTTTTCAATCAAATAAATCAGTATTTTGATGGCCAAGGGCAGGCACCCGCTGATACTTTGGCATTATAGTACTACATTGGATCCCTCTCTGGTTAAAGCTCATTTTTCCTTTGCCTAATTTTCGAGTCAACACAATAAGAAACTAACCACTAACCTTTAAAGGCCAAGACTAAATAAAATTTTTTTTAATTCAATTTTGATTTGAAATAAAATAGTTTATTTATATAACCATTGATTGAAGATTTTCTGTCAATGTACTGTACAGAAGATGAAAAGAATATAGATAGATGGAGAGAGTTGACTCGAGCGGCCGACCCTGCTATACAATGGGACTGACAAGGTTGAAAGAATCAGACAGGTTTTTGAATAGTTAAACCCATTTATAGTCTATGCTTTGCAATGAGAGCTTATCTGTTAGGAACTTTGTTTTCAATTATGGCTTAGCAATAGCTTATTAGGAGGCAGCGAGTTCCCTGGTGTGTTGCAATAAGTATAAAATGATTGAAAAATGTTATCTACAAGAACAATATCATCTCAACCTTTCAGTGGTCGGGAATTTAGTCTGAACATGTGTCACTGAGATGTGCTTTAAAGATAAAAGATTTTTACCTTAAACTTCAATACTCCATTTGTTAGGCCTATAAATATTTCCCTTCCTTAACTTGAATATCCAGCCTAGAATATCCATCGAACGGTCACAAATAATTTCCAAGATTTCACGATAACTGTTGTTTGTTCGTAACTTTGTCTAAAGTCTAAACAATATTTTTAAACCATGTTTGATCCTATTCTTTGAATACTTATCCGTTACAGATTATATATATATATATATATATATATATATATATATATATATATATATATATATATATATATATATATATATATATATATAATGAATTTTAATTCAAACTTTTTACAATATTAAAATGTTAAAACTGGTCATTTTAATTTGTGGAAAGCAACTTCACGAGAACAGATTCTCTTAATTAAAAACAAAAACAAAATCCTCAGAATTCGAAGATGTGAGACTAGGTTCAGGGGAAATTGGGTAATCGTTTGTACACTTGAATTGATAGTATTTGCTGCTACTGGAGAAACACAGGAGGAATATTATTGCTGGATTTTAGAATACTGCACAAAAGAAACGATGTTTCTGCTGACCATAATGTCAGGTAGGCCTACAATGCAATGCTTTATAGAGGCAGAAGCTGTGATGTCATATAGGCCTACAATTCAACGCTTAAAACATATAGATGCAGAAGCTGCAATGTAAGATAGGCCTACAATGCAACGCTTGCTAATATACTGTAGATGCATAAGCTGTAGTGTAAGTTAGGCCTACATTGAAACGCTTAAACTCGCTTATTAAGCCATTTTCTAATCTTTCATTCCGTGGCTTTGATCTAACTGAATTTTATTCTTTAATTAGCATATTTAAATTGTATATAAATATTCGAAACACTTAGGATTTCCTCCTCTCCTTTCTAGTTTCTACTCCTCTTACTCCGAGCAACTTCCACAGAAGCAAATTATCTCTTCGATTTCAGGGACAAAAAGGCTTATACAAAGTCCTCCGATTTAGAAATAATTAAATCGCCTAATAAATATATATTATTTTGATAAATGTATAATTCACAATAGTTTTGGCATATGATCAAAGTTTTATCATTAGAAAATAGCATAGATATTTGAGATGTCGATATATTATAAAACTATTTTGATGAGTATTTTGCGTGCATTTGCGAATAACATTCTTTTTTTTTTTTCAATTAGCGTTTTATTTTTGGTATCAACCATTATCATTATTTATGAAAGTTACGTAGTAGTCATATCCTAAGACAGCTATAGTGGTTTGATGGCTTTTACCAAGACTTTCTTTATTTATTTTCACTATAAACAACTGTCTTTTTTAATGAAAGTTTAAGTGTAAGTGTAATTATATATTATATTAATTTGAGTTCGGGGAAAACTAGGTTGTGTTTATACGCAATGAGCAAATTCAATAGCGGTAGAAGTCACATGTTAATGTTTTTCCCTTTTACATTCTGCAATCGAGGGAATATATGTGATACTTTGATACCTTTTATTTCTTTATTAGGTCGTATTTCATAAAGTTTGGAATATACGTTGACTTTGATATTATTCTTTTTTCTTTCACGAGGAACTTTGCTTTCTCTGACATTCCGAATAGATTTAACAAAAAGTGAGTGATGCTAGATATATTGATATGGTATCTTTTATAGGTGTATATATATATATATATATATATATATATATATATATATATATATATATATATATATATATATATATATATATGTATATATGTATAAATATATATATATATATATATATATATATATATATATATATATATATATATATATATATATATATATATATATATATATATATATATATATATATATACTGTATATATATATATATATATATATATATATATATATATATATATATATATATATATATATATATATATATATATATATATATATATATATATATATCCATTTCTAATGGGAACACCTTAACTTGTTGGAAGGGTTTGTGTAAGGGCATGATTAGCAAATCTGTACTGTGAGCGATCAGCCTAAAATCTTCTACCAGGAAACCGCAGTGACCAGCGTTGGGCTAAAAATGGGGAAACCTCAGACATGAATAAGGATACTACTGGCCAGACAGTACTCTATTGGATCCTTCACTCTGGTGACGGTTCATTTTCCTTTTGCCTACAAATATGCTGAAGAGTCTGGGCTATTCTTTACACATTTGCCTACGTCCT
>NC_090727.1:23103595-23118595 GCF_036898095.1 Palaemon carinicauda | reverse complement strand
TTTTCTCATTGCCTACACATGCACTGAATAGTCTGGCCTAATGTTTACATATTCGCCTCTGTCCTCATGCACTTGACAACACTGAGAATACCAAATAATTCTTCTTTAGGTATGGTAAGCAGCTCTTCTAGGAGAAGGACACTCCAAAATCAAACCGTTGTTCTCTAGTCTTGGGTAGTTCCATAGCCTATAGTATTACAGGTCTTTGGCTCTATCTACAGGTGCCTTACCTCTAGCATTAGAGGGTCTTTGGCCTTTATTTTGAGGTACCTTACCTGTAGCAGTAGAGGATCTTTAGCCTCTATTTTGAAGTGCATAACCTCTAGCATAAGACTTCTTTAACCTCTATTTTGAGGCGCCCTAACTCTAGCACTAGAGGCTCCTTGACCTCTATTTTGAGGTGTCATATTCTAGCATTTGAGGTTCATTAACCGATATTTGAGGAGCCTTACTTGTAGCATGAGAGGCTATTTAACCCTTATTTTGTTTTGCTTTATTCCTAGCATTAGATGTTCTTTGATCTCTATTTTGAGTGACCTTGCATGCATCTTTTATGAGGTGCCATACTTTAACATTAGACGTTTTTTTACCTTTTATTTTGAATTGCGATACTTATAGCATTAGAGGTTCTTTGACCTCTATTTTGAGTTGCGATACTTCTAGCATTTTAGGCTATTTGACCTCGTTTTTGAGGTGCCATACTTTTACCATTAGAGATTCCTTGACCTCTATTTTGAGGTGCCTTACCTATAGCATTTGAGGCTCTTTAACCTCTATTTTGAGGTGCCATACTTCTTGAATCAGAGGTTTTTTGACTTCTATTTTGAGGCGCCTTACTTATAGCCTTTGAGGCTCATTAACCTCTATTTTGAGGTGCCATACTTCTACCATTAGAGGTTGTTTGACCTCTATTTTGAGACGCCTTATCGTTAGCATTTGAGGCTCTTTGACCTCTATTATAAGGTGCCATACATCTACCATTAGAGGTTCTTTGACCTCTATTTCGAGGCGTCTAACCTATAGCATTTAGGGCTCTTTGACCTCTATTTTAAGGTGCCATACTTCTAGCATTAGAGGTTCTTTTACCTCTATTTTGGGGCGCCTTACCTATAGCATTTGAGGTTCTTTGACCTCTATTTTGAGGTGCCTTAATTCCAGCACGAGAGGCTCTTTGACCTATATTTTCAAGTGCCATACATATAGCACAAGAAGTTCTTGGACGTATCTTTGTAGTGCCTCACCTTTGGCATTAGAGGCTCTTTGACCTCTATTTTGAGTAGCCTTACCTATAGCATTTGAGGCTCTTTGACCTCTATTATGAGGTGCCATATTTCTACAATTAGAGGTTCTTTGACCTTTATTTTGAGGTGCCTAACCTATAGCATTTAGGGCTGTGTCCTCTATTTTGAAGTGCCATACTTCTAGCATTAGAGGATCTATAGCCTCTATTTTGAGGCGCCTTACCTTTAGCATTTGAGACTCTTTGACCTCTATTTTGAGGTTCCTTACTCAGGCTCTTGGAGCTATATTTTCAAGTGTTAGCATTAGAAGTTCTTTGATATCTTTTTGGAGTGCCTTACCTCTACCATTGGAGGCTCTTTAACCTCTATTTGAGTTGCTTTACCTATAGCATTAGACGCTCTTTAACCTCTATTCTGAGTTGCTTTACAAATAACATTAGAGGATCTAGTACCTCTTTTGAGTTTCCTTACCTCTATCAATGGAGGCTCTTTGACCTCCATTTCGAGGTGATTTTCTTCTGTCAGTAGAGGTTATTTGTCCCATATTTTGATGCGCCTTATGTTTAGCAATAGAGGATCTTTAACCTATATTTTGAGATTACATACTTTTACATTAGAGGCTCTTTGACATTTACTTTGAGGAGCCATAATTCTAGCATTAGAGGCTCCTTGCCGTCTATTTTGATGAGCCATACTTCTAGCATTAGAAGCTCTTTTTCCTCTTATTCCAAGGCGCCTAACCTCTAGCATTAGAAACTTTTTTACCTCTATTTCGAGGTGCCGTTTATCCAGCATTAGAGTGTCTTTTACCTCTATTTAGTGGTGCCTTTTCTATAGAATTTGAACCTTCTTGTCCTTTAATCTTGTCCTGCCAATTAACTTTTTTGTTTGTAATTTCAGACGATTTGATTTCCAAATTTTTCTTAACCCAGTCATTGTCTGATTTGGTTATCCTAAATACTTAAGTGATTGTAGGTCATTAAACTTTTTTCATCCAATGATATTTCATATTCCATTGCATACTCCATTCTCATCATTTCTGTTTTTCTTCTATTTATCTTAAGCCCAACCTCGTGTGATATTTCATGCATTCTGGTAAACAAGCATTGCAAATCCTGTGGTGTTCTGCTGACAAGGACAGCATCATCATCATAATCTAGGTCTGCTAAATTCCCATCATCAATCCAGTCCAATCCTTCCACACTATTTCCGACTGTTCTATGCAATACGAAATCGATGAGGAGGATAAACAACATAGGTGACAACACATTCAGATTCCATTGGAGTACTGTGCTGTTTACTGGAAAATTCCTTTTATATGACTCCATTAGCATTACCATGCACTTGCCATGCTCATATTTAAGAGGAATTCCATAATAATGCAGGACTCTCCATAAAATTGATCGATACACACTATCAAAGACTTTTTTATAATCCATTTATTCCATCAAAAGTGTATTTCTATATTCTACGCATTGCTGTACAACATGTCTCAAAATGAAAATTTGGTCAGTGAAACTTCTACCTTTTTAAATCCTGCTTATTCATCTCTGTTATCCATTAATCTTTCACTCCAGTATCTTTTGAATAAGCATACTATATATTTCCATAACTAATGTAAGTGTTATGCCTCTGTAATTATTGCAATCAGTCAGGTATCCTTTTTTTGTCATTTTCATCAACACTCCTGACTCTCATTCATCAGGTTTTGCCTCTTCAAACCACATTCTTCAAAATAATCTTTTAAGTACATTGGGAGTCACTTCATTTTCGGCCAGTATCATTCATCCTTTAGTGTTTATAGGATAACCTCAACTTCACTCACACTGAATTCATTCATAGTCACATCAATGTCTTCATCAGTTTTAGGTATAAGTCAGAGTATTTTTTTCAAATAAAAAGTGTTGATATTATTATGTAAATTTATAAGAAATTAGACATTATTAAATTTTCAAACATTCATTATAAGAATTACAATTACTTTTACAATAGAAAAACAAAATATTTTTTCTAAATGATTCTTGAATGGTATTTTAATGAATATTTAATTTTATCAAGTTGAAAACCTTATTTTCCATAACACTCCTATAATTCTGCTTTAAGTCTCCAGACGATTTCTTCAAAATTTCCTTTGGAACTCCGGAAGAAATTCGCTCGGAATTGATTGATACAAGACTTCCTTCCCTGCTTTGGACATATAATTTCGTACATTAGATATTGATTTATAGAAGCAAATAGTTATATATATAATAAATATTAATTTTATCTAAAGTAAAACTTAATTTGTTATTAAAACTTTTAATGAATACATATAATAATAACGTCTACTGACTCAAAATATTATATGACATTTTCCTATTATTTGCTTTAAATCTTCATTATTATAACATCTGCAAAGTCTTCTCACTCTTCAGGGTTATAAGAGATAATTGAATAATATTTTTGCTCTCTGTCTGTATATCGTTTTCTTGTTGCTCCATCATCATCATACACAACCATATATATATGTATATATATATATATATATATATATATATATATATATATATATATATATATATATATATATATATATATATATATATATATATATTTATGTATATATATACATTTATACATATACATAAATTTGGGTTTATAATAATATACACTTGTTTATGTATATGTACATATTCAATATATATATATACACCTCATGTTTTGTATATATATATGTATATATTTATACACACACATATATATATATATGTATATATATGCATTTACACACACACACACACACATATATATATATATATATATATATGTATATATATATATATATATATATATATATATATATATATATATATATATATATATATATGCATTTATACACACAAACACACACACACACACACACACACACACACATATATATATATATATATATATATATATATATATATATATATATATATATATATATACATATATCTTTATATATATTCTCCTCCTACGCCTATTGATGCAAAGGACCTTAGTTAGATTTCACCATTCGTGTCTATCATGAACCTTCAAATTAATGCTTCTCCATTCATGATATCCTACTTCACACTTTACAGTCTTCAGCCTTTGAGGCCTAAGTCTTCCAACACTTCTAGTGCCTTATGGAGCCCAATTGAAAGCTAGTTGACCTAATCTCTTTTGGGGGAGTGCGAAGAATATGTCCAACCTATCTCTATCTACCTCTCACCATTATCTCATCCACATATGGCACTCAAGTAATCTCTCTTATAGTTTTATTTTTAATCCTGCCCTGCCATTTAACTCCCAATATTTTTTTGAGGCTTTTGTTCTCAAATCTACAATCTCTGTTGGATATTGTTTCATAGACATTTCAAGACTCATATCCATACAGTAACACCGATCGCACTCAACTTATATATAGCCTGATTTTTATATGTAATTTTAGGTGATTGTATTTCTTTATTTTACTCAAACTACCCATTGTGATTTTCTTTATTAAATCTCATTAAATTCCAATTTTAAAGACAATAATTTCACTTTTTTAATCCTTTCTCCTTCTAATCATATTTCATGTTCCATGGCATATTCCGTTCTCATCATCTCTGTCTTCTTTCTATTTATCTTGAGCCCAACCTCATATGCAATTTCATGTATTCTGGCAAGCATCAGAAGTCCTGTGGTGTTTTGCTATTAAAGACAGTGTCATCAGCATACTCTAGGTCAGCTAATTTCATGATACCAATCCAGTTTAATCCTTCTCCACCCTCCCCAACTGTTCTATGCATTAAAAAATCCATGAGGAGGATAAGCATCATAGGTGACAACACATTCCTTGGAGTACTCTACTCTTCACTGGAAATTCATTTAATAGGACTCCACTAACATTAACCTTGCACTTGCTATGCTTGTGAACAGACGTAATCTAATTTACATATTTAAGAGGAACTATAATAACGCATGACTCTCCACAAAATTGGTCGGTGTACAATATCAAAGGCTTTTTAATAGTCCACAGATACCATCAAGAAGTGTATTTCGATATTTACACATTTCTGTACAAGTTATAAAGTGAAAACTTGGTCAATATAACCTCTACCTTTTTGAAATCCTGTCTTTTCATCTCTCAGATTTTCATCAATCTTTCTCTCTTGTCTTTATAGAATGAACATACAATATATTTTCATGACTACTTATCCATGGTTTTCTCCGTGTAACTGCATGTCCCAAGACTTCACTGCCAACTCAATGATATATGCTGTTAATATTACACAATTCTTAATTGTATTATATATATATATATATATATATATATATATATATATATATATATATATATATATATATATATATATATATATATATATATATATATATATATATATATATATATATATATATATATATAGCAATTTTGACTGTTGGAGCCCTTGGGCTTATAATATTGTGGTTTTCTATTTAGGCTTGTAGCTTACCAATACACTTCTTTCAAATCAAACACACAATAATATCACCAATGTTTGAATCACTTTTAATGTTTGAGAGAAAACTTAGTGGCTGGATAGAGGGTGGTGAGAGGACTGTTGGACGTTGGCTCTTTCGGAATGTCAGGCTGGATCTCTCTCTCTCTCTCTCTCTCTCTCTCTCTCTCTCTCTCTCTCTCTCTCTCTCTCTCTCTCTCTCTCTCTCTCTATGCAAACATTGGAATTTGCGTGTATTTATGCATTTCAAAGAATTATACGTATGTTTTAATAAATAATTGCGATATACCATTTATTTAAACTATTATATTTGTATTATCAGTCTTAATTATTTTCTATTACTTGGTTCATTAATGTCTCTGGGAATTTTCGTCTTTTGAGATTTACTAATTATTTATTTACCCCAACTTGTGAAGGTTTAAATGCTCAGTTTGCCCCTCCTCGCCTTACTGTTATATGTGACTTGAAGTTTGCACTTCTGATTTTAAAATTACTATTAAGCCTATAGGTCTAGAAATGAAATAAAGAGACTGTGGAGAAATTTCATAAATCGTATTTTATTGCCAGATAGACACCCTTTATAAGTTACAAGATTTGACGTTATAAAGCTAACACTACAGAGTCATATTATTATTATTATTATTATTATTATTATTATTATTATTATTATTATTATTATTATTTTTATTATTATTATTATTATTATTATTATTATTATTATTATTATTATTATTATAAATAATATTGTTGTTATTATCGTTATTATTGTTGTTGTTATTGGAGTTATGTTGCTATTGTAGAATCTGCACATTATAGCTGTGGGGGAAATGACCTGATTATAGGCTTCCTTTCGGAAAGTAAAATGAAATAGTAGAGGTAAAACTAAGTATATTTCTAATAGCAAAGATAACACACCACCTCGCTTATTTACTTATTTATCATTATTTCTTCTCCCTGAATAAACCCCCACATAGGCAGGTTTGATTATAACCTAAGTTTTGGCCTATAATAATTTATTGCAAGTTTCGAAACCACGACCCTAACTATTATTTGCTTTATACACAAAAAGACGTGAACAGAATCAAATAATAACTTTGAATTCATAACGCAAATCCATTAATTGTTATCATTAGACTACAGGAGTAAGCAAAAATTATTTTCCATGTTGACGCCCTCTTTCTCACACAGATTTTATATAAACAGTTCCAGGAATAGTATCACGGAGTCACGGTGTTCAGATGGATTCTTGCTACATTAACATATTTAATTTTTTTTCTGATTTTTTTAACGACCTAATATTTTTCAATGATATAATTTTTCCTAACCCATTTAAAAAAAAAAGTATCACCAAAACACCCTACCACCAGGCCATGTATTTGTAGAGGAAGAGAAGAAGGAAAGGATAAGAAGAGAGAGAGAGAGAGAGAGAGAGAGAGAGAGAGAGAGAGAGAGAGAGAGAGAGAGAGAGAGAGAATTCAACCAGGGTTGCCAGTTTGGCCTTTTTTCCGGCCAAAAAAAACTCAAATTTGACCTTTTGTATTTAAATAGGTTGGTCTTTAGTAATATGAAAAAAAACCGAGCCTTAAATACTATATTTTTGACCTTTTTCTATTAATGGGTTGACCTTTTAAAGCCTCTGTTGATTAGAAATTGACCTTTTCTCATTTGCAATACCTGGCAACCCTGAATTCAACACCAGACCAAAGAAAGCCTGTTGCTGTTTTGCTGGATAACCGGGGGACGTCAGTGACAGGATACTCTCTTTCT
Source organism: Palaemon carinicauda (assembly GCF_036898095.1). Taxonomy (NCBI): domain Eukaryota; kingdom Metazoa; phylum Arthropoda; class Malacostraca; order Decapoda; family Palaemonidae; genus Palaemon; species Palaemon carinicauda. The sequence continues at coordinate 23,111,100 of NC_090727.1, read as the reverse complement.
ATCCTGCCTGTCTCGGAACCCCAAACCGAGAGGTAGTCCTGAATCGGAAGACACCCAAGAGGAAGGATCCTCAACGGAGTCGATTTCTTAGGGCTTGACCCGAACCAGGACTCTCGGAAAACCCGAGTCTCTTTACTTCAGGTTATCCAGGACGATTCAGACATCACTGCCATTACTGGTCGGAAAATATTCTCCATTTAAGAAGACTCAAACATTTTATGCAAAGTTTATAGCTTTGTTGATAAATTCATTATTTCTTATAAACCTTAATAATTAAGAATTCAGTTTCCTTTAGTACTAATTACTATTACAGCTGTTTACGAATTTTAGATATTTTTTTTTTTTTTTTCAAATTAATCAGTATTTTAATGGGCAAGGAGAGGCACCCGATGAGATACTGTGATGGCAAGATAGTACTATATTGGATCCCTCTCTAGTTAAAGGTCTTTTTTCCTTTGCCTAATTTTCGAGTCAACACAATATGAATCTCTCCATTGAGTTTTAAAGGCCAAGACTGAATAACATTTTCTTTATTCAAATTTGATTTGAGATGAAATAGTTTATTTTATAAAATCATTGATTAAAGATTTTGTGTTAATGTACTGTACAGATGGAAAGAATATAAATAGAAGGAGATAGTTGACTCGAGCGGCCGACCCTGCTATACAATGGGAATAATGAGGTCGAAAGAAGCAGACAGTGACTTGAATAGCTAAACCCATCTATAGTCTATGTTTTACAGTGAGAGCATAGCTGTTCGGAACCTTGTTGTTCTTTCGTAACTATGTCTGAAGTCTAAACAATATTTTCAGACCATGTTTGATACTATTCTTTGGAATCTTTTCCTTTACAGATTATATATATATATATATATATATATATATATATATATATATATATATATATATATATATATATATATATATATATATATATATATATATATATATATATATGTGTGTGTGTGTGTGTGTGTGTGTGTGTGTGTATATATATATATATATATATATATATATATATATATATATATATATATATATATATATATATATATATATATATATAATGAATTTTAATTCAAACTCTTTAAAATATTAAAATATTACAACTGGTTATTTTAATTTGTGAAAAGCAACTTTACTAAAATAGATTCTCTTAATTAAAAAAAAAAAAAGGTCCTCAGAATTCGAAGCTGTGAGTCTAAATTCATGGGAAGTAGCGCAATCGTTTATACACTTGAATTGATTATATTTGCTGCCACTGGAGAAACACAGGAGGAATATAAATGCTGCATTTTAGAATACTGCACAAAAGCAACGAAGTTTTTGCCTACTGTAATGTCAGGTCGGCCTACATTGCAATGCTCTATAGATGCAGAAGCTTTAATGTTATATAGGCCTACAGTGCAACGCTTAAAACATATAAATGCAGAAGCTGCAATGTCAGATAAGCCTACAAAGCACCGCTTAAAACATATAGATGCAGAAGCTGCAATGTAAGATAGGCCCAAAATGCAATGCTTATAACATATAAAACATTTAAAAGGAAAACATGACTATGCTTTAATTCTTTGATATCGCTGCACTTGAAGAATCCTCTTCAACTGAACGAGGAGGCAAGAAAAGACACAGTCCTTTAGGCCTACGCAATACGAGTTGGTGGTTAACTGACTTATGCAAACTCGCTTATTAAGAAATTTTCTAATCTTTCTTGTTTGGCAGTTTCCCTTCTTTCTTCATCTGTGGCTTTGATCTAACTGATTTTAATCTTTTATTAGAGTATTTAAATTCTCTATAAATATTCGAAACACTTAGGATTTCTTCCTCTCCTTTCTTGTTGCCGTTCGTCTCACTCCGAGCAACCTGTTCATTCAAATTATCTCCTTGATTTCAGGGACAAAAATGCTCATACAATTAGTTATCCCATATAGAAATAAATAAATCCCCTAATAAATATATATTATTTTTATAAATGTATAATTCACATTAGTTTTGGAATATAATTAAAATTTTATCATTAGAAATTCATATAGATATTTAAGATATCGATATATTTTAAAATTATTTTGATCGGTATTTTGCGTGCAGTTTCGAAGAGTAGTCCACAATTAATATGCAAGGTTCCTATTATTTTCAGTATCAACCATTATCAATATTAATAATAACTACGTATTAAACATATCCTAAAACAGTTATAGTGGTCTTAGGCCCTCTTCCAAGACTGTTTCTTGACGAGATTTTAAGAGTAATTATATTATTCCATTTCTTTTTACCCCGATTTCGGATGTGATGAAATAAGTTATGGCAACCTATTGTGTTTTTCCAACCATTTATTTATTTCATGACTGTCTTCTGCAAATATAAAACGTATCCTCTCTTTTAACTCGTTCTCTTCATATTCCAAAACATCATCTCTCCATTTTCTCCTAAAATTGCTTTCATTTTGAGCAGGTTTATCCTTGCTCTCATCATTAGATAGAAATTTGAAAGTTCCTATATCAGAAAGAAACTTTGGTTGGGCTATTTGTTAGAATGTGCGCATGTGGATGGAAGCCTAGATGAAATGAGAGCATATAATCCAGTGGTTCTAATGTTTTCTAATTCTTGACATAGTCGACGCATTCTGATATATATATATATATATATATATATATATATATATATATATATATATATATATATATATATATATATATATATATATATATATATATATATATATATATATATATATAAATATATACATATATATGTATATATATGTATATATATATAAATATATACATACTGTATATATATATATATATATATATATATATATATATATATATATATATATATATATATATATATATATATATATATATATATATATATATATATATATATATATATATATATAAACTGGGTGGTTTTAGAATAGGTAGTTGTTGTATGGAACAGATTTTTACAGTTAGGCAGATATGCGAGAAATATTTAGCAAAAGGTAAGGAGGTGTATGTTGCGTTTATGGATATGGAGAAAGTGTATGATAGAGTTGATAGGGAAGCAATGTGGAATGTGATGAGACTATATGGAGTTGGTGGAAGGTTGTTGCAAGCAGTGAATAGTTTCTACAAAGGTAGTAAAGCATGTGTGAGGATAGGAAATGAAGCGAGCGATTGGTTTCCGATGAGAGTGGGGCTGAGACGGGGATGTGTGATGTCGCCGTGGTTGTTTAACTTGTATGTTGATGGAGTGGTGAGAGAGGTGAATGCTCGAGTGCTTGGACGAGGATTGAAACTGGTAAACAAGAATGTCCATGAATGCGAGGTAAATCAATTGTTATTTTCGGATGATACTGTACTGGTACAGACGCGGAAGACAAGCTTGGCTGATTAGTGACAGAATTTGGAAGGGTGTGTGAGAGAAGGAAGTTGAGAGTTAATGTGGGTAAGAGTAAGGTTATGAGATGTACGAGAAGGGAAGGTGGTGCAAGGTTGAATGTCATGTTGAATGGAGAGTTACTTGAGGAGGTGGATCAGTTTAAATATTTGGGTATGTTGTTGCAGCAAATGGTGGAGTGGAAGCAGATGTACGTCAGAGAGTGAATGAAGGATGCAAAGTGTTGGGGGGCAGTTAAGGGAGTAGTAAAAAATAGAGGGTTGGGCATAAATGTAAAGAGAGTTCTATATGAGAAAGTGATTGTACCAACCGTGATGTATGGATCGGAGTTATGGGGAAGGAAAGTGACGGAGAGACAGAAATTGAATGTGTTTGAGATGAAGTGTCTAAGGAGTATGGCTGGTGTATCTCGAGTTGATAGGGTTAGGAATGAAAGTGGTGAGGGTGAGAACGGGAGTAAGAAATGAGTTAGCAGCTAGAGTGGATATGAATGAGTTGAGGTGATTTGGCCATGTTGAGAGAATGGAAAATGGCTGTCTGCTAAAGAAGGTGATGAATGCAAGAGTTGATGGGGGAAGTACAAGAGGAAGGTCAAGGTTTGAGTGGATGGATGGAGTGAAGAAAGTTCTGTGTGATAGGAGTATAGGTGCTATTATAGTATGCTATCTACCGTCGAATTTCTACTATAGTATGGTATCTACCACAAAGTATGTTATCTACCGTCAATGTTAACCCTCCTGTTTGATGAGGATTATCAAAGAGATTACTTACCACCAGTATGTTATCCTCATTGGACTTTAATGACAGTTTAATAACATTTATTGGCAGGACAACATGGGTGCATAATTATAAGCAGTTTGTAGGTTAGGTTAGGTTAGGTTAGGTTAGGTTATCAAGTCGGTAGCGATCCTCCTTATTAGAGGCGGATTAGGAAGTAGACCAAATCCTTAGGAACTGATGGTAGGTATCATACTATAGTCAGAAAGGCGTGGTAGATAGCAAAATCGGCGGTAGATAGCATACTATAATAGCACCGGAGTATAGATTTGAGAGAAGGAAGAGAGCACGCTAGAAATTGGAATGAATGGCGAGCGATTGTGACCCAGTTCCGGTAGGCCCTGCTGCTTCCTCCGGTGCCTTGGATGACCACGGGGGTAGCAGCAGTAGAGGATTCAGCGTTGTGAAGCTTCATCTGTGATGGATAGCGGGGAGGGTGGGCTGTGGCACCCTGGCAGTACCAGCAGAACTCGGTTGAGTCCCTTGTCAGGCTGGGAGAAACGTAGAGGGGAGAGGTCCCCATTTTTGGATCATTTGTTTGATGTCGGCTACCCCCCAAAATTGGGGTAAGTGCCTTGGTATATGTATGTATGTATGAAACTGTATTAGTGTCAATAAAACATTATTTCAGGCTGATGATGATTCTTGTGTTAAGGATCTCCCTCCCTAAATAAGATACAACAGAATTATTTTGTTTCTAAAGGAAAAGTTTATGTTTTAGAATTTTGGTTCCAATCTTGTAATGTTTTTCGTTTGTTCAGAATAATTTCATTTTAATTTCTACTACATTGGTACCAAAATAAGAAAATTGACTTCTATCATAGAAACTAAATATTTCTTTAAACCAGATTTTTTATATAATATTTTCATAATAAATGCAATTTTGATAAGTGATATACTTTTAAATCACAACTATCTGTGAATCATTGGAAATATTAATATATAAATATATTGTAAAAGAATTTTGTTGATTATTATGAGAGCCAATGGAAATCAATCTTGTTAGTTCATGCATTGCTTTCTTATTTATTACGGGTAATTTATTGTTTATTTTTTCCAAAAATATTTCAAAGATTAGAATATCACTCCATTTTTTAAAGATGTATTTTTAATTTGATTTTGGTTTATTTTTTCAATATGTATTACTTCCTTTTTTCATTCATTTCATTGGAAATATTTTTCTTTTTTGAGATGATAACATCGTTTATTTTTTCCAAAAGTATTTCAAAGATGATAACTTCACTTTATTTAAAAAAAAATATATATATCTTTTAAATTTTTAATATTTACTACTTCCTTTTCTTCATTAATTTCATTTTTGTAAAGGTGATAACATCACTCCATTTCGATATGGCTAATGGCTGATGGCTAACGACAATACTCGAACACGAGTGGGCGCCGACAACGATATATATATATATATATATATATATATATATATATATATATATATATATATATATATATATATATATATATATATACAGTGTATATATATGTATACATATATGTATATATATATATATATATATATATATATATATATATATATATATATATATATATATATATATGTGTGTGTGTGTGTGTGTGTGTGTATATATATATATATATATATATATATATATATATATATATATATATATATATATATATATATATATAAATATATATATATATATATATATATATATATATATATATATATATATATATATATATATATATGTGTGTGTGTGTGTGTGTGTGTGTGCGTATTTTTCTTTTTATTACATGTTGTTAGGATATCCTCTTGTTGCCATATTTCTGTATCGTAGTGTTATTCCCATCATTATTCTTTCCTTAGCTCCTTGAGTTTTAACTACCTTATGTTCTAAGGCTTCAATAAGGGTCTGAGTTTCTGATACATAAGTTTATCACTGGTAGGACCATCATATTGAATACTTTTCTTTTTAGAGAAAGTGGCATTTTACGTTTCATAATCAAATTCTGTTTACCAAGAAGAAATGAACATGAGCAGGGCATAAAATGAGGATGACAGACAATAGATGGAAATTAACAATAACAGAATGAGTCTTCTGAGAGTGTAAAAGAAGCAGGGGAAGGAAGAGAAGTTGAGTGATTGGCGAACTAGAAAAGTTTGCGGATGTGGACTGGTACGCAAAGACCATAAACAGACACAAGTCGAAGGACATGTCTGAGGCCTTTATTCTTCAGTGGACTAATAATGGCTGATGATGATGATGATTGTATATATATATATATATATATATATATATATATATATATATATATATATATATATATATATATATATATATATATATATACAAACACACACACACACACACACACACACACACACACACACACATATATATATATATATATATATATATATATATATATATATATATATATATATATATATATATATATATATAGAAATTTAGATATAATTTTACTTCTTAACATTTAGGTAGTAGGTTAACCAGGGCACCATTCACCATTGAGATACTAACACTAGAGAGTTATGGAGTCCTTTGACTGGGCAGACAGTACTACATTGGATCCTTCTCTTTAGTCACGGTTCACTTTCTTTTTGTCTATACATACACCGAATAGTCTAGCCTATTCTTTACAGATTCTCCTCAGTCCTCATACATCTGACAATACTGAGATTACCAAACACGTCTTCACCCAAGGGGTTAACTACTGCACTGTAATTTTTCAGTGGTTACTTTCGTCTTGAGAAGGGTAGAAGAGACATTAAAATTATAGCTATTGGGTAGTGCCATAGCTTCTGTACCATGGTCTTCCACTGTCTTGGGTTATAGTTCTCTTGCTTAAGGGTACACTCAGGCACACTATTCTGTCTAATTTCTCTTCCTTTTGTTTTGTTAAAGTTTATATAGTTTATAAAGGAAATATTTATTTCAATGTTGTTATTGTACTTAAAATATTCTATTTTTCCTTGTTTCCTTTCCTCACTGGGCTATTTTCCATATTAGACCCCCTGTACTTCTAGCAGCCTGCTTTTCCAACTAGAGATGTAGCTTAGCAAGTAATAATAATAATAATAATAATAATAATAATAATAATAATAATAATAATAATAATAATAATAATAATCCTTTCTTTTTCATTAATTTCATTTGATATATATTTTAAAAATGATATCATCACTCCATTTCGAATATTATTTTATATCAGTAGTAATAGCAATTTTGTTATTAACCTTTTCCACAACAAGGGAAGCCACAACCATCCATATTTTGACTCACACGCTCAGCCAAAGAGGTTTTCTCTCCTTTAATCTTGATGACCAACTCGACTCTGATGGAC
>NC_090727.1:23096095-23101095 GCF_036898095.1 Palaemon carinicauda | reverse complement strand
GTGTTCTGCTAACAAGGATAGCATTATCAGCATAATCTAGGTCCCCTAAATTCGTATAACGAATCCAGTCCAATCCTTCCCCACCATATCCGACTGCTCTACGCATTGAAAAATCCATGAGGTGGATATACAGCATAGGTGACAACACATTCCCTTGGAGTACTCCGCTGTTCACTAGAAGTTGATTTTATATGACTCCATTAACATTACCTGGCACTTTCCATGCTCATGAACAGAATTAATCAAATTCACATATTTAAGAGTAATCCCATAATAATGCAGGACTCTACATATAATTGGCCAGTGCACACTACCGAAGGCTTTTTTATAATGCATTTATGCCATGAAAATTGAATTTCTATATTCTACGCATTGCTGTATAACATGTCTCAAAATGAAAATTTGTTCAGCGAAACTTCTACCTTTTCTAAATTCTCTCAGCTTTCCATTAAACTTTCTCTCCAGTGACTTTTGAATAAGCAAATTATCTCCTCGATTTCAGGGACAAAAATGCTCATACAATAAGTTATCCCATATAGAAATAATTAAATCCCCTAATAAATATATATTATTTCAATAAATGTATAATTTACTTTAGTTTTGGAATACAATTAAAATTTTATCATTAGAAAATCACATAGATATTTAGAATATCGATATATTATGAAATTATTTTGATGGGTATTTTGCGTGCAGTAATAAACATTAATTCCACGGGTTATACAATTCATTTATTTTATTTTTGGTATCAACCATTATACTTGTAACAGAGTTCATGTACGGCATTTGTGCTTTCTTGCCTCTTAGATACAGATAGGCGAAAAGGAAAGGAACATGAACGCGCTCAGACACACATACACACAAATATATATATATATATATATATATATATATATATATATATATATATATATATATATATATATATATATATATATATATATATATATATATATATATGTGTGTGTGTGTGTGTGTGTGTGTGTGCATTAGAGTTTCTTTGACCTCTGTTTAGTGGTGCCTTATATCTAGCATTTGAACCTTGTTTATTTCATGACCGTCTTCTGCAATTATACAACATATCCTCTCTTTTAACTCGTTCTCTTCATATTCAAAAATGTTCTGTACTACTTTCTTTGCACAGGTCACAAACATCATCTCTGCATTTTCTCCTGAAATTTGCTTTAATTTTGAGCAAGTTTATCCTTTTTCTCATGATTAGATAGCGATTTGAAAGTTCCTGTATTGGAAAGAAACTATAATTGGGCTATTTGTTAGAATGTGTGCATGTGGATGGAAGCCTTGATAAAATAAGAGTACATAATCCAGTTGTTCTAGCCTTTTTTTATTTTCGACATAGTCGACGCATTTTGAGGACATTCTGAGGAGAGGATGATGATATATATATATATATATATATATATATATATATATATATATATATATATATATATATATATATATATATATATATATATATATATATATATATATATATATATATATATATATACACACACACACATATATATATATATATATATATATATATGTGTGTGTGTGTGTGTGTGTGTGTGTGTGTATGTGTTTGTGTGTGTGTATGTGTGTGTGTATATATGGATATATGAAACTGTACTAGTGTCAATAGAACATATTTTGGGCTTTGTTGAAGATGATTCTTGTGTTAAGGATCTTCCTCCCTAAATAAAATATTCTAGAATTTTGGTTCCTATCTTGCGATATTTTTCATTTGTTTAGAATAATTTCATTTTTATTTATGCTACAATGGTACTAAAATAAGAAAATTGGCTTCTAACATCGAAACTAAATATTTTTTTAATCCAAATTTTTGTATACAGGACTTGTGGGCTAAACGGAAATGGTGTAAAGAAATTAGACATCATTGTATTTTTGAACACTTATTTTAAGAATTAGAATTACTTCCACAATGAAAATAAAAAATATATGTCTAAATGATTCCTAATTGTTATTTTAATATCTAATTGTATCGAGTTGAAAACCTTATTTTCTATTACATATCTTTAATTCCACCTTTGTTTTATAGTAGTAAAGGTAGTTTGACCTCTATTTGTTAGTGCCTTATGTCTAGTATTAGAGAATCTTTAATCTATATTTTGAGGCTGCATACTTTTACCAATAGAGGCCCTTTGATATTTACTTTTAGGAGCCATAATTCTAGCAATAGAAGCTCCTTGTCCTCTACTTTGATGTGCCATACTTCTAGCATTAGAAGGTCTTCTATCTCTTATTCTCAGGCGCCTCACCTCTAGCATTAGAGGCTTTTTTACCGCCATTTTGAGGTGTCATGCATCCAGCACTAGAGTTTTTTTTACCTCCATTTAGTGGTGCCCTATCTTTAGCATTTAAACCTTGTTGACCTCTAATCCTGTCCTGCTATTTAACTTTTCTGTATGTAATTTCCGCCGATTTGATTTCTAAATTTTACTTAACCCAGCCATTGTCTGATTTTCTTTTTTCATTATTTCACTTTCAATTTTGAAGACCCTGTATTGGAGATCATAGTTCCTAAATACTTAAATGATTCTAGGTCATTAATCCTTTCTCCTTCCAATGATTTTTCATCTTCCATTGCATACTGCGTTCCCATAATTTCTGTCTTTTTTCTATTTATCTTCATCCCAACCTCGTGTGATATTTCATGCATTCTGGTAAACAAGCATTGCAAATCCTTTTTTGTTCTGCTAGCAAGGATAGCATCATCAGCATAATGTAGGTCCCCCTAAATTCGTATAACCAATGCAATGCAATCCCTCCTCACCACATCCGACTGTTCTACGCATTGAAAAATCCGTGAAGTGGATATACAACATAGGTGAAAACACATTCACTTAGAGTACTCCGGTGTTCAATGGAAATGGATTTTATATGACTCCATCCTGGCACATGCCATGCTCATGAACAGACTTAATCAAATTTACATATTTAAGAGTAATCCCATAATAATGCAGGACTCTACATAAAATTGGCCGGTGCACACTACCGAAGGCTTTTTTATTATCCATTTATGCCATGAAAAGTGCATTTCTATATTCTACGCATTGCTGTATAACATGTCTCAAAATGAAAATTTGGTCAGTGAAACTTCTACCTTTTCTAAATCCTCTCAGCTTTACATTAATCTTTCTCTCCAGTCTCTTTTGAATAAGCATACTATAATTATTGCAATCAGTCAGGTCTCCTTTTTTTGTTATTTTCACCAACACTCGTAACTCTCATTCATCAGGCTTTGCCTCATCATGCCACATTCTACAAATTAATTTTGTATGTACAATGGGGTCTCACTTCATTTTCGGCCAGTATCATCTCATGAGTTATTCCATCATATCCAATAGCTTTCGATCTCTTTAGTGTTTACAGGATAAGTTCAACTCTAATCACACTGAATTCGTTCATGGGCACATCAAGGTCTTCATCAGCTTCAGGTATAAGTCAGAGTATTTTTTTTCAACTAAAAACTCCTGATATTATTATGTAAATTTATAAGAAATTAGGCATCATTGAATTTTCAAACATTTATTTTCGGAATTAAAATTACTTTTACTATAAAAAAACAAAACTATTTTTATAAATTATTTCCAATTGGTATTTTAATGAATATTTAATTGTATTAAGGTGAAAACCGAATTTTACATGACATTCCTAAAATTCTGCTTCAAGTGTCCGGATGATTTCTTCAAAATAGCCTTTGGAACTCCGGAAGAAATTCGCTCGGAAGTGATTGATAAAAGACTTCCTTCCCTGCTTTGGACATGTAATTTCGTACATTGGATATTAATAAATAGAAGCAAATTATTATTATTATTATTATTATTATTATTATTATTATTATTATTATTATTATTATTATTATTATTATTATTATTATTATTGGAGTTACGTTGCTATTGTAGAATCTGCACATTATAGCTGTGGGGGAAATGACCTGATTATAGGCTTCCTTTCGGAAAGTAAAATGAAATAGTAGAGGTAAAACTAAGTATATTTCTAATAGCAAAGATAACACACCACCTCGCTTATTTACTTATTTATCATTATTTCTTCTCCCTGAATAAACCCCCATATAGGCAGCTTTGACTATAACCCAAGTTTTGGCTTATAATAATTTATTGCAAGTTTCGAAACCACGACCCTAACTATTATTTGCTTTATACACAAAGCGACGTGAACAAAATCAAATAATAACTTTGAATTCATAATGCAAATCCATTAATTGTTATCATTAGACTACAGGAGTAAGCAAAAATTATTTTCCATGTTGACGCCCTCTTTCTCACACAGATTTTATATACACAGACAATTCCAGGAATAGTATCACGGAGTCACGGTGTTCAGATGGAATCTTGTTACATTAACGTATTTATTTTTTTTTTTTATGTTTTTTTAACGACCTAATATTTTTCATAGCAAAAAAGAAGAAAAAAAAAAGTATCACCAGAACACCCCACCCCTAAGCCATGTATTTGTAGAGGAAGAGAAGGAAAAGGATAAGAAGAGAGAGAGAGAGAGAGAGAGAGAGAGAGAGAGAGAGAGAGAGAGAGAGAGAGAGAGAGAGAGAGAGAGAGAGAGAGAGAAGAGGAGAATTCAACACCAGACCAAAGAAAGCCTGTTGCTGTTTTGCTGGATAACCGGGGGACGTCAGTGACAGGATACTCTCTTTCTATCCTGCCTGTCTCGGAACCCCAAACCGAGAGGTAGTCCTGGATCGGAAGACACCCAGGAGGAAGGATCCTCAACGGAGTCGATTTCTTAGGGCTTGACTCGAACCAGGACTCTCGGAAAACCCGAGTCTCTTTACTTCAGGTTATCCAGGACGATACAGAAATCACTGCCATTACTCGTCTGAAAATATCCTCCATTTAAGTAGACTCAAACATTCTATGCAAAGTTTATAGATTTGTTGATAAATTCATAATTCCTTATAAAGGATAATAATTACCAATTTAGTTGCCTTCAGTAAT
>NC_090727.1:23081095-23091095 GCF_036898095.1 Palaemon carinicauda | reverse complement strand
TACTCGGTCACATCTATGACCATGCAACATCATTTATTCGCCTCCACAAGGACTCTGAACCATTCCAACTTAAGAGAGGTGTCAGACAAGGTGACACTAGCTCACCCAAACTGTTTACTGCCTGCCTGGAGAGAGCTTTCCATATTAATCTCGGAATCTTATCAATTTTTTAAGCTATAGCTAAGAAAATTTACCTTTTTCCCTCATTCCAATATTATGTTTATTCATTCTGGACCTTTTTATCTTGTTTGTGGACGTCTATAATCAAAAGTAGATTTGAAGATGCATTGAGAGTTAGACCGGTGTAAAGGTTTCAAGCTACCTCTAGTTTCAAGTTAACCGCACCCCCCCCCCCCCCCGATAACTTGAAACCGGTTTTAGATTACTGGGGGGAGGGGTGTTAGTTTGAAACTGGTTTCAAGGTAACCCCCCCTGTTTTCAAGTCCCCCTCCCCGAGTAGACTACAATAAAGTAAACAATCTTTTTGAATGATTTTTTTCTTATTAATAACAAAGCCTAAAAGTACATATTAAGGAACCACTTGGCGTTGATGTGCAAGTTCATGAACAGTGAACAAAAGCAATGAATAGAATGGGAATGAATAATTCATGTAAAACGAAGATTTTTTTTCTTTGATATTTTGTCCCGTGAGATTTTCTCCAATCAGATTTTGTCCTCTGAGATTTTATTCAATCGGATTTTTTCCTAAGTGATTTTGTCCTAAATGATTTTGTCCTGTGAGATTTTGTCCTATATGATTTTGACAAGTCAGATTTTGTCCTATGGGATTTTGTGCCTTGAGACTTTGTCCGGTCAGTTTTTATCCTATGTGATTTTGTCCCGTGAGATTTTGTTCTGTCATATTTTGTCCAATTAGATTTTGTCCCGTGAGATTTTATCTGATAATATTTGGTCCTGTCTGATTTTGTCTTATGTGATTTTGACCTGTCACTTTTTATCCTATGATTTTGTCCCGTGAGATTTTGTCCAAAGTGATTTTGTTCCGTTAGATATTATCTAGTCAAATATTGTCCTATGTGATTTTGTCCAGTTAGATTTTGTCCTGTCATATGTCAAAATTATAACATCTCACCCACAACATAAGATGAACATTTTAACCCCATCTAAGAACACGACCTTAACTAATTCGTGTACCTGAGACTACTTCCTCATTGTTCAAAATCTGACGGGAAAATATCACACAAGACAAAATGTGATTTTGTCTCTTTTTTTAAATGTATTTTTTAAGTCAGCCACTAAAACGAAACCTATTGAAATTGAAGGTGGAAATTCTTTCATCTCTTAAAGCACATCTCACTGACCCAGGGTTCAGACTAAATTTCTGACTGCTGAAAGGTGGACATGATATTGTTCTTATAGATGATAATATGCTTTTGGTCGTTTTATACTTCTCGCAACACACCAGAGAACCCGTTGCCTACTGACAAGGTATTTCTAAGTCATAATTGAAAGCAAGGTTCCAAAATCATGCTTTCATTGCAAAGCAAATACAATAGATGGGCTTAGCTATTCAAGTAACTGTCTTCTTCTTCTTCTTCTTCATCTTCTTCTTCTTCTTCTTCTTCTTTCGAACTTATTAGTCCCATTGTATAGCAAAACAGCCGCTCGAGTCAACTTTCTCCATTATTATTATTATTATTATTATTATTATTATTATTATTATTATTATTATTATTAACTAAGCTACAACCCTAGTTGGTAAAGCAAGATGCTATAAGCTTCTATTTATATTCTATTCATTCTTTGTACAGTACATTAACACAAACTTTTCACCAATTATTTTATAAATAAAATATATGTTTTTCAAATCAGATCTAAAAAGATATTGTTTATACAGCTTTAGCCTATACAACTCAGTGGAGAGATTCATCTTGTGTTAGCTGGAAAATTAGTCAAAGAAAAAATGAGCCAAAATGAGAGAGAGGGATCTAATGTAACATTATCCTGCCAGTCAGCTCACAATAACTTTGTAGCGGTAGTAGTTCAAGGGTTGTCTTTCCTTAACCGACATACTGTCATGTAAAGGAGAAAATTTCACACTGAAAAAGGTGATATGTGTATTTGATTAAGTATTTTATGAATTTTGTTCGTTAGTTAAACGATAGAGAGACATTGAAATAAAGAGAGAGAGAGAGAGAGAGAGAGAGAGAGAGAGAGAGAGAGAGAGAGAGAGAGAGAGAGAGAGAGAGAGAGAGAAAAAAAAAAGTTGGAGTGAAGTGGTACTTGGAAGGCAATGTTTGTGAAAAGTGCAGACATAGCGATAAGTTGGCCAAAACAACGCAAATGGAATGCACGCCGGTTCGCTTGCCGAGAAACCGGAAGTGACATATGTATGACGTTACCATTACGTCAGAAGAAGGGACCAATAGAACACAAGAATAGTCACATGATGTAACGCAATTACAACGCCCTTATTCTAAGCTACTTAAACAGTTGATGGCATAAAGAAAGCGGTTCTTTCCTACAAGTAACCGCGATAATCGGTTGTCCCTTCTCCCCCCCCCCCCCCCTTTCATGGGGGAGGCCCTACCTCGGGTGCATAGTTGGCCTGCACTAACTAAACGTCAAGTTAACAAGATATTTTCCAAAGACGAACAACGAAGGGACCGAGTTCCCTAACTGATAACAAGTTACCTTTCAACCGGGAGGTATAAGATTATCTTCGATGAGGGAGAAGTTACCAAGAAGAGTGTCAATGAGTGGACACATCTACGAAGAAGCGATCCCCAAATCGCCCACATAGAATTCAAGGATTTCGCATCCCGAATGCTGAAGTGGTAGCAGAAGTTTACGGTCGCAGCCTCCAATCTTCAAGAGTTTTTATTGTTCCAGTCTGTATTTAAAACCCAATTATTCCACGTAGAAGAATACTGTAAAACTAATGTACATCAAGTACAAGAAGTGAAGTTAAGGAACTATACGGCATTTTACCATCACCCACTTTCCTGAGGGTCTCATAAATAATTTATTGCACTAATATGCTTGAAAGAGATACATTTATTTAATTAAAATAATATTAAAGTGGTGCTTAATAAAAGAAATAGAAAAATGCCCCTACAACGCATCACAATACTATTGATTCATTTTATAAGAAAATCATTTCAATCTCATAAATAGCGGTAATTATTATGAACATTTAAGGCAACTAAATTCATAACTATTAACCTTTATATGACATTGTAAATTAATCAAGAAATCTATAAAATTTGCATAATATCTTTGAGTGTTCTTAAATGGAAAAGATTTTCTTACCAGTAATGGCAGTGATGTCTGTATCGTCCTGGGTAACCTTAAGTAAAGAGACTCGGGTTTCCGAGAGTCCTGGGTCGGGTCAAGCCCTAAGAAATCGACTCCGTTGAGGATCCTTCCTCTTGGGTGTCTTCCGAAGCAGGACTACCTCTTGGTTTGGGGTTCCGAGACAGGCAGGATAGAAAGAGAGTATCCTGTCACTGACGTCCCCTGGTTATCCAGCTAAACAGCAACAGGCTTTCTTTGGTCTGGTTTTGAATTCTCCTCTTCAGTCTCTTTCTTCCCATCATCAACTTTTTCATATTCCTTTTTTCTCCTCTTTCCTTACCATATTATCATCATGAATTTTATGGCTTTTGCTTCTTCCCTCATTTAGACTCATTTTAGGCCTACCTGACATTGTTAGAACATCATAGCTTCTGTGCAGGTATTCCAAAATCCAGCAATCATATTCCTCTTGGGTATCTTCAGCAGCATCAAATAAGATCATTTCAAGTGTACAAACGATTACGCAGTTTCCCTGAATTTAGACTCGCAGGTTGAAAATCTTAGGCAATTTTTGTTTTTCTTAATTAAGAGAAAATATTCCAGTGAAGTTGCTTTTCATGAATTAAAATAACCAGTTTTGATGTATTTATATTTTGAGCGTTTGAATTAGAATTCATTGCAATTAAGAAAAAGATTATATTGCATAAATATTTCATTTCAAAAGAGAATCACGAGAGACCCACATAGCCGCCTTCCGCGACGCCTCTGTTAAGATTAATTACGATAATGGCGGCGTATTTCTTTAGTGGACAGACAGCATATTATAACACTTGTTCTGCGAATAGATCTTTTTAAAAAGGCATAAATCAACCTGTTAAAGAAAATAATAGTTTGTTGCGGCATTCACAAATCATTCTCGAGTCAACTTTCTCCATCTATATTATTATTATTATTATTATTATTAGAAATTTTGAAATAATATTCCTAATATGGTCAAATCATAGGACCTGAGTTTTGATGGATAAAGATAACTATTTAGTATCCAATTTAGTTGTTCCTTTTTTTCTGCAGCTTTTATTGTCTTGCTTTCCTCTTAGAGCTCACTAATAGTGCGGTGGTAGCATGAAGTCAGTTCAAGCTGGGTAGATCCTGAACAGACTTCGTCCTTTGAACAGATTATTATTATTATTATTATTACTTGCTAAGCCTAACAGTTCCAACAGGGAAAATAGCCCAGTGAGGAAAGGATATATATTACAAGAGAAGTTTAAGAACAAAATTAACATTAAAATAAATTTGTCATATATAAACTATGAGAACTTCAAAATAACAAGTGAAAGAGAAACAAGATAGAATAGTGTGCCTGCGTGTACCCTCAAGCAAGAGAACTCTAATCCAAGATAATGGGAGAACATTGAACAGAGGCTATGGCACTACCCAAGACTCGAGAATAATGGTTTCATTTGTGATTGTCCTCCTTGAGGAGCTGCTTACCATAGCTAAAGAGTCTCTTTTACCCTTACCAAGAGGAAAGTAGCCACTGAACAATTACAGTGCTGTAGTTAACCTCTTGAGAGAATAATTGTTTAGTCATTTCAGTGTTGTTAAGTGTATGAGGAAAGAAGAGACTGTGTAAAGAACGAGCCAGTCAATTCTGTGTATGTGTTGGCAAAGACAAAATGAGCCGTAACCGGAGAGATGGATCGAATGTAGTACAGTCCGGCCAGATATAGATGATAAAATAAAAGTTTAACAGATTTTTAATTAAGTTGGTAACGATACACCCATTTAGCTTGCTGTCTTTTGTTTCCCTTCAGTTTTGTAAAAAAAAAAAAAAAAAAAACCTCTATTATAACATCACTTACTTCCCGGTACTCACGACGTTGTTATGCGTAAGACCTTGTGTGGAGCCTCCTTAAGTAACCCCTTCCTCTTTGTCCACCTATCGCCCCTTAGTCTACCCCTTTCCCTAGATCTAAACTTTCCCCTATATCTACCCATTCCTTAGGTCATGCCCATCCTCTAGGTCTACCCTTTCTTCTAGGTCTACCCCTTCCTCTAGGTCTACCATTTCCAGTATGTCTACCCTTTTCCCAAGATTTGCATGGTCTACCCCTTCCCTAGGTCTACCCCTTCCTCTAAGTCTACCCCTTCCGTTAGGTCTACTCCTCCCCTAGGTCTACCCCTTCGTCTACGTCTACCCCTTCCTCTAGGTGTACCCATCCCCCTTGGTTTACCCCTTCTCCTAATCTTCCCCTCCCCTATGTCTACCCCTTCCTATAAGTCTATTCCTTCCACTAGGTCTACCCCTCTCCTTTGGTATACCCCTTCCCCTAGATCTACCCCATCCTATAGATGTACCCCTTCTTCTAGGTCTACCCCTTCCACCTATGTCTACCCTTTTCTCTAGGTCTACCTCTGTCCCACACTTCATCACCGGTTAATCCCTTTGATCGAAGGTCATCCTTGATACAGTCTATCCACCTTCGCTTTGGTCTCCCTCTCCTTCTTCTTTCCCTGCACCTGCATTTCCACCAGTCTCCTCCCAATATACTGTTCATCTCTTTTCATGACATGACCATACCACCTCATTCTACTTTCTTGGAACTTATGTGATAGTTTTCTAACTCCTGTGGTACCTCTAATTACCTCATTCCGTATCTTATCGCTTCTTGTCACCCCACACATCCATCTCAACATTCTCATCTCTGTACTGTGTACCTTACCTTTCAACTTAACCCTTATTTTCCTGTCGCATAGTACTGCACGCACTTTTTTCCAATTCTTCCATCCTGCTGCTTGTATTCTGTGGTTTATTTTTGCCCCCAGATCACCATCCTCTGCAACTGTTGGTCCTAAATACTTGAGGTTTTCAACTCTCTTCAAGCTCTCTCCATTTAAACTAACTACCACATTCTCCCCATTTTTCAATCTTCTCCACTCCTCAAGTTTCTCTTTTACTTTTACTACCTCTCACTACTGGTACACAGTATAACATCATCAGCAAAGAGCGTACTATCAACTAAGTCAAAGTCATGAGCCGGACATTTTATTTTTATACAAAAGACAGAGGCCAGCTTGGAGATGGTAATGGCCAAACACTAGGCATGACCAAGGACATGTCTAATGCCTTTGTTCTTCAGTGTACTAGATATAGATGCTCATATATATATATATATATATATATATATATATATATATATATATATATATATATATATATATATATATATATATATATAGTTTTGCCAATAGAAAGGAATATTAAACACCTTGATCATTCACGGTGCAGTATTACAAAGTCTGTGGAGTACTTTTCTGTTTGTGAGGTTTTCATCTTCATACCTTATCATCATAGTTTTAAAACCAAAGACAAGAAACATGAATATCAATTAAAACATTAGATAATTGTCTTCTGCAAACAAAAAATTAGACGAAATTAAAAACTTAAAAGCCTTTGAAATATAAAGATAAAATTGTAACTGAAGAACAAATGATATTTATGATAAATCGTAAGTAAAAACATAATAGGGTTGAAAAACCGATAGCTTTTACTTGATCGATATTGCGAATGAGTTTGTAGCAAAGAATCATCATCGTCAGTGTGCTTTGGTAAATTCACCCCATAGGCTTACCGGCATTTTATGATAGCTATTGTGTACATTTTGTTATTGGTCACATAAAATTCGTCATAAAATATAAATTTATCGTTACTAGAATCCGTTTTCAGAGATCAGGAAACCGTTCTTCTTTGTTGTGCAAACTCATTTCCTAAGCCCTTTTCTAATTTCTTTCTTTCTAGTTGTGCTCTTTTCCTTGGCCCTCTTTATTTCCTTATCTTTTTTTCTTATGTAACTGATTTTATTCTTTCATTAGCGTATTCAAAGTGTCTAACTGTCTATACATGTCTGAAACACTTGGGATTTCCTCTGCTCCTTTCTTGTTGCTCCTCACTTTATTCAGAGGAACTTTGGCACACAACAAAATAACCCATCGATATCTTCCGTTTTCTTTATCGTCTTCAACAGGCATTTCAGGACGAAAGATTCTTGTCTAATCAGTTATGTATAATTATAGAAATGATTGAATCTTCGGAAAATTATGAATTAATTTGTTAAATATATATTATAATCCAACGAAGAAAGGGAATTTCAAATATGGGAGTTAAATCATAAAAAATTCACATAAGAATTTTCAAAGTTAAGATATTGTAAACTTATTTTGAACTGTAGTGAACGTGAAACACGATAGCTACGCTTGTCGCTTGTGCTCACTTCAGGTTTAACGATTTTATTTTTGGTGTAAACCAACATTTTCTCGATCATTGCATTTAGAGTTATTTTGCACCAGGTGTCCATGGGATCTTTAAGTTCTATCTCTAAAAGATTCAGACTGTAAGGTTGTATTTCCTTGAGCACAACAAAAATCTTTAGTATTTTGAAGAAAGTTTGATATTAATGTCATCCCGGTCTACCTGGAACTCAGTTGAGATAAACTTAGCTACCTATAGTTAACATCTTGAGAGAAGAAGAATTGATTGGTATTTTCAGTGTTGTCAAGTGTACGAGGAAGGAGCAGAATGTGTAAAGGATATGCCAGACTATTCTCTGTATGTGTCGAGAAAGAGGTGATGAGCCGTAACCAGAGAGATGGATCGAATATAGTACTGTCCGGCTAGAATATAGGTGGTAACATAAACGTTTAACAGATTTTTAAGTTGGTAACGATACACCCTTGTTTGCTCTCCTTTTCGTAAAAAGATTCAATTATAACATCACTTACTTCCTGGTACTCTCGACGATGCATCATGCGTAAGACCTCGTGTGGAGGCTCCTTTAAGTAACCCCTTCCTCTAGGTCTATCTCTACCCCCTTGGTCTACCCCTTTCCCTAGATCTACACCTTCCCCTAGATCTACCCTGTCTTCTAGGTCTACCCCTTCCCCTAATTCTACTTCACCCTACGTCCACCCCTTCCTTTACGTCTACCCCTACGCCTCGGTCTATCCCTTCCCCTAAATCTACCCCTTCCCATAAGTCTATCCCTTCCTCTAGGTCTACCCTTCCCCCTTGGTATACCTCTTACCCTAGGTCTACCCTTTTCTATAGATCTACCCCTTTCTCTAAGTCTACCCCTTCCTCTAGGTCTCCTCCTTCCTTTAGTTCTACCCCACACCACTTTCCCCTTGGTCTACCCTTTTAACTAGGTTTTCCACTTCCACTAGGTCTACTCTTTCCTTAAGGTCCTCCCTTCACCCTAGGTCTACCACTTCCCTAAGTTCACCCCTTATTCTAGTACTACCCATTCCTGTAGGTCTACAGCTTCCAGTAAGTTTACCCCTTCCTCTAAGTTTAAAACCCCATTTGGTCTACTCCTTCTGCCTAGATCAACCCCTCCCCTAGGTCTCCCTCTTCCATTAGGTCCACCCCTTCCTCTAGGTATACCCTTTTCCATAGGCTTTTGCTTCCCTTAGGTCTACCCCTTCCTCTATGTCTACCCCTCACCTAGATGTACCCTTTCCTTTAGATGCATCCCTCCTACCTTGGTCTACCCCTTCCCCAAGGTCTACCCATTTTTCTAGATCTACACCTTCCCTTAGGTCTAGGTCTACCTCCCCTTGGTCTAGTCCTTCCCCTAGGTCTACCCCTCCCCTAGGTCTACTCCTTCACCCAAGTGAACCATTTACCCTAGCTCTACCCCTTCCCCTAGCTCTACCCTTCCCCTAGGTCTACCACTCCTCTAGGTCTACCCCTCCCTTAGATCTGCCCCCACTAGGTCTACTCCTTCCTCTAGGTCTACACCTTCTTCTATGTCTACCCCTCCCTCCTTGGTCTACCCCTTTTGGTTTACCCATAACCCCTAGGTCGACACCTCACCTATTCGTACCCCTTCCTCTATGTCTACCCCTTTTTCTAGGTGTACCCCTAACTTAGGTCTACGTCTTCCTCTAGGTCTACCCCTTCCTCTAGGTTTACCTGTTGCAACTTAGTCTATCTCTCCCATAGGTCTACTCCATCCTTTAGGTCTACCCCTCCCTGAGGTCTACCCCTTCCTCTAGGTCTACCCCATCCTCTAGGTCTACCCCCTTCCCTTTTGTTTATCTCATCCTTTAAGTCACGTCTCCTTCCTTGGACTACTCCTTCCCCATGTGTACCCCTCCCAAGGTCTACCCCTTCTTCTAGCTTTACACATTCCCCTAGGTATACCCCTCTCTGAGGTCTACCCTTTCCTCTAGATCTACCGCTTACTCTGGTCTATCCCTTCCTCCAAGTCTACCCCATCCCAAATGACTACCCCTCCCCTAGGCCAACCTTGTTGTTTATCTCACCCCTCCTCCCTTTGTCTACTCTTTCCCCTATGTCTATCCCTTCCTCTAATTCTACCCCTTCCCTGAGTCTACCTTCCCCTTGGTCTACCCCTTCCTCAAGGTATCCCCGTCCTAAATTGGTCTACCTCTCCCCTAGGTCTACATCTCCCCTAGGTCTACCCCATCCTTTAGGTCTACCCGTTCTCCTACGTCTACCTCTTCCTCTAGATCTACCCCTTTCCCAAGGTCTACCCATTCCACACGGGTATCTTATCCTTTATGTCACCCCTCCTTCCTTGGTCTACTCCTTCCCCAAGGTCGAACCCTCCCCTAGGTCTACCCCTTCCTCTAGTTCTATCCCTTCCATTAGTTTTACCCCTCCCCTAGGTTTACCCCCTTTCACTAGGTCTACCCCTTCCCCAACGTCTACCCTTTC
>NC_090727.1:23073595-23076095 GCF_036898095.1 Palaemon carinicauda | reverse complement strand
ATGTTTGGGTTCCCCCAAGTCCCTCAGTATGAGGGACCTCATATATCCACCAGAGAGTTGCTTATGCATCTTCCGGTGTATTTTGTATCTTCCAGTTTTGGATGGTCGGGGATGCATCTTAGATATTTATCGAGCTTATTCTTAAACACATCTACGCTCACTCCTGATATGTTTCTTAGATGAGCTGGCAGCGCATTAAATAGTCACTGCATTATCGATGCTGGTGCGTAGTGGATTAATGTCCTGTTTGCCTTCCTTAGTTTTTCTGGTATAGTTTTGGGCACTATTAATCTACCTCGGCTTGCTCTTTTTGATATTATTAGCTCCATGATGTTTTCAGTAATTCTTTCTATTTGTTTCCATGCTTGTATTATCATGTAGCATTCTCTTCTCCTTTCTAGACTGTATATTTTCAAAAATTGCAGTCTTTCCCAGTCGTCAAAAATTTGAGCTTTATATACAGCAGATATTTCAGGGACAAAATTGTTTATAAAATCGGTTATCTATGATGGAAATTATTAAATCCCCAAATAGATTTTAATTAATTTGACAAATCTCCTATATGCTTACATTCAGGAGGAGTATTTTAATTTTGAGTGTTTAATAACAAAAAATCACATTTTGAAATGTCAAAATATTGCGAAGGTATTTTGTAAAGTTATAGTATTGAAGTCCTGTCCATCATGATCGTTCCCTTTTGTCGAAGCATTTCTTCTTGGTGTAAACCATCAACCATTCTCTATTTGTTTTAACACATTAATAATCTACTGAGTAATCACTTGGGATAATTAGTTATCAAATATGGCAAACTATTGTGGTTCTTTTTTATTTTTTGTTAAGATTCCTGACCATCTGTATTCATTCATTGTACCAGTTGTCGGCAAGGAAAACTATTGCAACTTATCCGTTCAGTCTTGCAACTCGTTTTATTCACATTTCAAAATGTTCTTTGCACAGGTCTCAAACATCATCTATGTTACTATGTTTATTTCCCCTAAATTTTCTTTTATTGAGAGCATGGTTAACCTTACTTTCATTATTAGAGTGAAACTTGAAAGTCTATTTTAAGTTGCAGAGAAACTTAGGTCAAATGTGTTGCGTTATTTGTTAGACTATTGTGAGAATGAGGATGGAATTAGCCTCGGTGAAATAAGAGCACATCATAATTAGTTGTGTAAAAGGAGAGAACCGTCACAGTATTTAATTTCATCAACAATTCTTCCTTTATTGACCAGTTCATATTTTCTTGTTACACTGTTTATTTTAAATCACTGAAACTCATGGCGGCAGTTTACACTTTTTTTTTTTTTTTTTATTTCCACCGCAACACTTCCTAATTCTTTCTTTGCTACAACCAATATTCCATTTAATATTTTTTATTATTATTAGACATTCTACAATCGTCTATATTCAACCTTTTTTTTTACCCTTCAAGAGGGTCTCAGTGATGCAGATAATTACTGCGTCCACCTATTTTCAATATCTCCTCTAGCATGTTCAATTAGGATTTTATTCCCCGATAATAATGTAGTAGGCCTATATCTTGAATGACTTATTTAGGATATTGTCTTTTTTGCTTTTTTCTTTTCTTGATGGAACATCCTCCTCTGGCTTGACGACATTAGCACTTGTCGGAGAATTGGTAATGTTACTCCACTCTGTAAATATGTTTGTGGTAGCTCAAGTCCAACTGATTACCGCCCAATTTCAATAACTCCCATATTTTATAAAGTTTTTAAACGTCTTTAGTCAAAATATCTAAATGGTTTGCTGGAGGTAATCATCTGTTCCTTGGTATGCAATTTAGCTTTCGTAAAGGCCTTGAGGCATGTGATGCCCTTCTTAAAATTTCCAATGCAGTACAGAAATCCCTCGATCGTGGTGAGAAGATTCTTATGATTAGCCTTGAATTTAGTGCTGCTTTGACCGTGTTTATCATGAGGCCCTTGTTTTCAACCTCAAACAGTTGAGAAAGGTGGGTCTTTTCTTAGCATCATTAATGAATTTTTAAGCAATAGATTGCAAGGAATTGTTGATGATGGACACCATTGTGAATATAGGTATGTGACATCTGGTGTTCTTCAGAGTAGTCTGCTTGCTTGGCCCATTACTTTTCATACTATATACACATGCCTTGTGGTTTGGCCTAGAAAACAAGCTTGTTTATATGCAGCTGATGCCACTCTCTTTGCATCAGTGTCCCCCTTCCCCTAGGTCTACCCCTTCCTCTAGGTCTACCCCTTCCTCTAGGTCAACCTTTTCCCGTAGGTCTAGCTCTACCTCACCTTGGTCTAATCCTTCCCCTCTGTCTACCCCTCTCTTATGTCTACTCCTTCCTCTAGGTCTACCCCTTTCTCCAAGTCAACCTCTCCCCTAGGTCTACCACTTCTCTAGCTCTAACCCTTCCTCTAGGTCTACCCCTCCCCTAGGTGTACTCCTCCCTCTAGGTCTACACCTTCTTCTATGTCTACCCGCTCCTCCTTGATCTACCACATTTGGT
>NC_090727.1:23048595-23066095 GCF_036898095.1 Palaemon carinicauda | reverse complement strand
AACAAAATTAATTCAATACGTTATTAAAATTTATATAATGATTTTTAGTCTTTTATCTGCAAAATATCAATACAAAGATACCCTGCAATTCCTTCTAGTCATATTCCCTCGCTAGACTCATCTCGTTGCTCTTTCTCGGCAACCATCCTGTTGATCTTCCTGATTTTGACGATATACCTACAATGGAATATGTGAAAGAGGGAATGCTCATTCAAATATGCAAACTGGTGCCAGTCATTACCAGTCTTGTCTTGGCAAGACGTTTGGTCTTAAGGATTACATAAAAATATGAGAATAGGGAAATGAATAAGAAAAAAAAAATATTAAAATGGTAACGTAGACGACAAAAATATCTAAATAGTGAAAAAAAGACTAATTACATAATGACCGATGGTTTGGTTTTTTGAGGATCTTTGACTGGGTTTGAGGGGGGGGGGGGGAGAGAAGAGGATGTAATGTAAATGATGTGGAATGTTCCACCACAATATGTGTCTCTTTATAGCAAACATCACAGCCGAAGATATAAAAAAAAAGATCAATGGGTTTTGTCCTTATTGTGTAGATAAATAAAAGTCAAAATAGCCATGACGGATAAGTCGAAATTGCAGTATTGAAATACCTGTACTAAAGTATGGCACCCCAACATATCTCTAATGCAAGAGGTAAGACGCCTGAAAATAGGAGGTCAAAAACCCTCTGATGCAAGGTACCTTAAAATAAGGGTCTAAGAAAATCTAATGCTAAAAAAAAACCTCTAATGCTAAAAGTATGGCAACTCAAAATAGAGGTAAAATATCTAATGCTTGAAGTATGGCACTCAAATTAGGGGTCAAAGGTTATCTAATGCTAAAAATAGAGCATCTCAAAAAGAAAGGGGGGGGGGGGCAGAGAACATCCAACGCTTGAAGTAAGGCTTCTCAAAATAGAGGACAAAGAATATCTAATGCTACAAGTATGGCACCTCAAAACAGAAGTCATAGAACATCGAATACTAAAAGTATGGCACCTTAAAACAGAGGTAAAACAAAATATCTAATGCTAGACGTACGGCACCTCAAAAAAAGGTCAGAGAACATTCAATGCTACAAGTATGACACCTCAAAACAGAGGTCATAGACCATCAAATCCTAGAAGTATCGCACCTCAAAGAGAGGTAAAAAAAATATATTGCAAGAAATATGGCACCTCGAAACGAGGTCGAAGATCATCTAGATGCTAGAAATAGGGAACATCAAAACAGAAGGTAAAAGAACACATAACCCTAGAAGTATGGCACCTCTAAACCTAGTTTAAAGAACATCTAATGCTACAAGTACAGCCCCTCAAAACAGAGTTGAAAGAATATTAATGCTTGAAGTAAGGACCCTCAAAATAGAAATCATAAGAGATACAGAGCTACATGTAAGGCACCTCAAAAGAGAGGTTAAAGAATATCTAAAATTATGGTATCTGAAAACAGGGGTCAAAGAACATCTCGAGTGGTAGTATCTCAACAGGTGGCTGGTGCCCTGACAAACCTGTGTCAAATGTTCATACGAATCTGTATTGCAAATTCTACCTCAAAATTTTTAAAAGGCATCAAAGGGATCTTCTAATCTGTTCCTCTCTCGCATTAGCATGATTGATTGATTAAGATAGCCATGCCTCATTTGGCATGACGAGAGTCATACGAATCCTCCTATCATCGTATTTAACCTTTCTTAGCATTGAAAATATTATATATATTGTTTTTTTCAATCAGCATAGAGTGCTCTCTGAAGAGAGAAATAATCAAAAGCTTTCACCTAAATACCGAAATAACTTTCCCTGCTTGTTCGTTCGTTCGTTCGTTTTAGATCGCCTTGCACAAACCCCCTTTTTAAAGGAAAAGAAAATTATCTCTTAAACTTTTGGTTTTCAATTTAAAAAGTTTGACTGTTAAACTTGGGGTCTTAAAAAATTCTGACAATTAAACTTGGGCTTTTCAAAAAAGTTTGACTGTTAGACTTGGAATATTCAAGATTAAAAGTTTCTGTTAAACAAGGAATATTGATGGAAAATATCTATATTATCAGTTATCTATATTTTCATATTTCCTCCTTTATTAAGTTATTTTGCTTTTTACAAGTTTTTCTACGATGGTTCTTTTGCTCAAAAGTCTAAAACTAATTATGATTCAACATTTGAACGTAAATCTATGATAGTCACAAGCATTAGTGTTAAACTCATTTTAATTACCAATATGTAGAGTAGGGTCAATGTGTAGTCTGATCTCCTTTAATGCACAAATGGTTAAAGTTCATTTTCTTATTGTATTGACTCATTTTCCAAAAATAAATCCCCTTACATCTTTATTCTCTACTCATAGTTAAATTGAAATCATAAACTATTTATGGTTGAATGCTTAAAAGTCACGGATTTAGGGATAGTATCTTAAATAGCCCCATTTTGACAATTTCTGAATCTTATATCATGCGTCATAGTCAGAGGTTAGTGGGAATCAGCGCAGTTCTCTTGAGATTTTTTTTAGGCAGATTCAATTCAATATATATATATATATATATATATATATATATATAACGATGATATAGTTTAATGGCAAGTCGGATGGCCAAGTCCATTAAATGAATAGATTTGTTTACTTGCGATGACCGATGTAAGTATTCCATATAGGGAATATACGATAGCTGTGTGATATTTATGTTCAACTTTGATAAATCTCTTGCAAATTCTTGATAATGGCGTATCATATTACTTGATAGGAGAGTTGCAATTTTAATTCTGAATGGCAACCCGACTAAGGCTAATTTTCAGCGAGGGAAATAGCAATTCTATCTGAGTTTTGCTGGTTGTTTACGATAACGAATGTGAAATGCGAAATATATATATATATATATATATATATATATATATGTGAAATGGTAGTTACGATGGATTATCCAATGTTTAAATTAAGATGTTATTTTGATTCCCTTTGAAAAAGGGAAAAGAAAGCTCTTCACTCGGTCTTTAAAGTGTGCAATATTATATGCGGTAAAAGAAGCAACGGATTCTGCTGATAGAGAGATAAATATTTAAACCCCGATTTATTAATTATGTAAAAAAAAAAATTTAGTTTGTGAACAGAAAGTTATAAAACGCTCTCAACAACCTGGTCTTGAAAGCCACAGCCTTCCCAGTAAAGAATATTTCATAGTTTTTTGAACACCAGTTCTTATGCAAAAGCCCTTTTAACATGGTTCAACCTCATCCTCTACTGTAGGTGCAGTTGCATAAGATGCAGCTTTTGCCTTGAGAAGAGGCACTGAATATCTCGGAATCTTTCCCAATTACTTTCAAGTTAGTTCGAGCATATTTCGTATTTCACATTCGTTATCGTAAACAACCAGCAAAACTCAGATAGAATTGCTATTTCCCTCGCTGAGGTTTTCCCTCAGTCAGGTTGCCATTCAGAATTAAAATTGCAACTCTTCCATCAAGTAATATGATACGCCATTATCAAGAATTTGCAAGAGGCTAATGCCAGGATTCAATTATGCAAAAGAGCTTTTAGGATAATTGTATTGACCTTTTTCGCTGCCAGCGATATTTTGCGTTGTTATATATTTACTAGTGTACGTGACCCGTCAGAAATGACAGCTAAATATTAGGTACATATGTACACTAACGCTCATGCAGCCCCCTCTGACCAGGATATGACTACTCCCTCACATCACTACCCGAGAGATGGAGAGAGCTGAGCGTGACCGGAAAGAAATATCTATCTTATCTAGTTCTATCTATCTGTCTACATATATATATATATATATATATATATATACATCTAATACCAGACAATTTCTCTTTATTTTATAAGGTAAATTCCACAAGCTATTTTGCTGTTTTTACAGCATTTCTAAATGTGTTTCTTATTTGTAATGTTTTGGAAATGAGCCATAAATCGATATGCCTGAATTTATTGTGTATTTCGTTGGAATCTTATTATCAACTTTCTATTCACTTGTCAGTGTTTTGTATATTTTGCAATCATTATATATATATATATATATATATATATATAAAAGCGAAGATAACACACCATCTCGATTATTTAATTATTTATTTATCATCATTTCTTCTCCCTCAATAAACCCCTCGAGAGATTAGACCTATATGTTGGGTGGTCTTTTTTTATCGATATCACTTCGTTCGGCGACACTTCGTCTAGGTCTTTTTGTCCATTATAGGCACCGTTGACTATAATCTAAGCTTCGGCTTATGTAATTTGTTGCAAGTTTCAAAACGACGACATTAACTAACTTTTGCTTTATACACAAAATGACATAAGCAAAATCAAATAATATCATTGAATTCATAACCCAAATGCATAAATTGTTTTCATTAGACTACAGGACTAAGCTTAAATTATTTCCCCTCTTTACGCCCTCTTCCTCACTTGGACGTTAAAGCATTTAAGTACTTTTTTCGATTTTTTTTTTAACGCTCTGAGTTTTTTCAATAACATATATTTTTTTTTTTTTTCATAAAAGTGGACCAATGTTGTCTCATACATACACATGTTTACAAAGTGAAATATAATAGTTAATACTAAATGGAAACTTATGAAAAACGCTTGCCCGATGCTAAAATATAAAGTAATCACCTATTTCCCCACCCCTAATACATGTATTAGTAGAAGAATAAGAAGAAGAAGAAGAAGAAGAAGAAGAGAGAGAGAGAGAGAGAGAGAGAGAGAGAGAGAGAGAGAGAGAGACTACAACACCAGACCAAAGAAAGCCTGTTGCTGTTTTGCTGGATAACCGGGGGACGTCAGTGACAGGATACTCTCTTTCTATCCTGCCTGTCTCGGAACCCCAAACCGAGAGGTAGTCCTGAATCGGAAGACACCCAAGAGGAAGGATCCTCAACGGAGTCGATTTCTTAGGGCTTGACCCGACCCAGGACTCTCGGAAAACCCGAGTCTCTTTACTTTAGGTTATCCAGGAAGAAACAGACATCACTGCCATTACTGGTCGGAAAATATTTTCCATTTAGGATGACTCAAACATTTTATGCAAATTTTATAGATTTGTTGATAAATTCATAATTTCTTTCAAAGATTAGTAATTAAGAATTTAGTTGCCTTTACTACTAATTATTATTACAGCTATTCATTAAATTTACATTTTTTTCTTTTTTCATCAAATAAATCAGTAATATGATGGGCAAGGAGAGACACCCGAGGAGATACTACTGCTAGAGTCATTTGGTAGTGTGATGGCAAGATAGTACTACATTGGATCCCTCTCTGGTTAAAGCTCATTTTTCCTTTGCCTAATTTTCGAGTCAACACAATATTAATCTCTTATATAATCAGTTATATATAATTATAGAAATGATTGAATCTTCGGAAAAATATGAATTAATATGTTAAATATATCATTTAATCCAATGAAAAAGGAGAATTTCAAATTTAGGGTGAAATCATAAAAAATTCACATAATAATTTTCAAAATTAAGATATTGTAAACTTATTTTGATCTGTAGTGAGTGTGAAATGCAGAGTTACTTTTAGAGTCTTGAGGGAACTGTTTTATTTTTGGTGTAAACCAACATTTTCTCGATCATTGCAACAGGTGTCCATGGGACCTTTTGAGTTCTATCTATTAAGGATTAACAGATTTTCAAGTTGGTAACCTTACTCCCTTATTTACTTTCATTTTCGTAAAAAGATTCAATTATAACATCACTTACTTCCTTGTACTCTCGAGGATGCATCATGCGTAAGACATCGTGCTCTCTAGATCTACCTCTCCCCCCTTGGTCTACCCCTTTCCCCCGATCTACACCGTCCCCTAGATCTACTCCACCCCTTCCTTTACGTCTACCCCTCCCCCTCGGTCTATCCCTTCCCCTAAATCTACCCCTTCCCATAAGTCTATCCCTTCCTCTAGGTCTACCCTTCCCCCTTGGTATACCTTATCCCCTAGATCTACCCCCTAGGTCTATCCTTTTTCATAGATCTACCTCTTCCTCCAAGTCTACCCCTTCCTCTAGGTCTCCTCCTTCCTTTAGTTCTACCCCTCACCCTTTTGTCTACACTTTCCCCTAGGTCTACCCTTTTAACAAGGTTTTCCCCTTCTCTAGGTTTACTCTTTCCTTCAGGTCCACCCCTTCCCCTAGGTCTACCACTTCCCTAAGTTTACCCCTTACCCTAGTACTACCCCTTCCTGTAGGTCTACAACCTCCCCCTAAGTTTACCCCTTCCTCTAGGTTTTAAACCCCATTTGGTCTACTCTTTCTTCCTTGATCAACCCCTCCCTTAGGTCTCCCACTTCCATAAGGTCTACCCCTTCCTCTAGGTCTATCCCTTTCCATAGGCTTTTGCCTCCCTTAGGTCTACCCCTTCCTCTATGTCTACCCCTCAACTAGGTGTACTCTTTCCTTTAGATGTACCCCTCCTGGTACGCAGACAAAATGTCGAAAGACAAAATGTCGAAGGTCAAAATGTCGACAACCAAAATGTCGACGGTCATAATGTCGACACTCTTTGAATATCAATAGACAAAATGTCGAAAGAAAAAATGATGATTGTCAGCATGCCGTTACGTTAGCCTGACAGTCTTTAAATCTTTAAATTACCTATTCAACAGCCTAAACAGTTTATTAAATCGTTTTTGCTATATAGTTTAACGAACCAGTTTAACTGCTTTTAAATAACGGTGTATTCAAATCTTATTTCTTCATTTCCTTTCTTGGAAGTCCAACGGTGTATTCAAATCTTATTTCTTCATTTCCTTTCTTGGAAGTCAGTCTTTATTATAACTTTCATAAGGCTTCCAAAAATGGAGTTTATCAAAACAAATAAAGGAGGTAAGAAGCTTGTGCACGATGGATACATTTACGTGATCGATAAGCAGAAAGAAGAAAAAATATATTGGAGATGCGAGAAACGGGGACTTTGCAGTGGAAGACTTGTTAGCAATGGTGAAGGGATATCAGTATCTCAAGAACACTGCCATCCTCCAGATTTAATGCGAAAAGAGGTGCTCAAAGTAAAAGAAGAGTTGAAAGAAAAAGCTCTACACAATTCATGCCATGATACAGGAAAACAAGACTCTTCCTCTCGTGTATTGCATAACAACCCATAAAAATGAAAAGACTTATGACACCATATTCGGCTGGCTTGAAAGTCGTAACTTGCGACCAGCCTCAGTATCACTAGACTTCGAGCTTTCCGCTATCAATAGCGTAAAGAAATTTTTCCCAAACGCTGAAATCTGCGGATGTTTCTTCCATTTTGGACAATGCCTATGGCGAAAGGTGCAAGGACTGGGTTTGCAAGCTTGGTACTCAAAATCTGAAAATGCAATGCTTATAAAAAAACTTCAGGCAATTGCATTTGTGCCACCACATGATGTATATGATTGTTTTGACACTTTGGTATCAAGTTTTGATGACGAAACCGATAACATTTTAGATGGATTCTTGCAATACTTTGAGACTACATGGTTAGGCGTTTTTCAGCGTGGACGAAGGAGACGCCCAAAGTTTGAAGTTAAATTATGGTCATGTTATGAGAGAACACTAAATGGTTTACCAAGAACAAACAACATGCTTGAGGGCTGGCATAATGCTTTCAAGAGGAGGATGACAATTATCCACCCAACGGAAGAAAAGCTTCTTCGAAAACTCCGTTCTGAACAAGCAAGTACTGAAATGGTACTAGAGCAAGTTTTCCAGGGAAAGGACGTTGGGAGAAAAACAAAAAATATACAGATGTAAACGCCAGGTTGAAAAACGTTGTTGAAGGATATTACTCTGATAATGTACTGGACTTTTTGCAGGCAATAGCTCGGAATTTATAACGATGTACTGTTATTCCACTATTAAATATTTTAACCCTTTTTAGCAAGTATTAATAAAGCAATAATTTTATGGATCTTTTTATATACCTATAACTCTTTATCTATTAATTTTTTGTCTAAATTGAGAAAACCAAAGAAAACATATTTTAGTATCAATTTACATTCTTGGAGTTCATTTAAGAATAGTGTGTTCAAGTGTCTGAACGTCAAATATTTTTCTTTCGACATTTTGTCTATTGATACTCAAAGAGTGTCGACATTATGACCGTCGACATTTTGGTTGTCGACATTTTGACCGTCGACATTTTATCTTTCGACATCTCCTACCTTGGTCTACTTCTTCCCCAAGGTCTACCCATTTTTCTAGGTCTACACCTTCCCTTTTGTCTAGGTCTAGCTCCACATGGTCAAGTCCTTCCCCTAGGTCTACCCCTCCCTTAGATCCACCCCCCACTAGGTCTACAACTTCTTTTCTGTGTACCCCTCCCTCCTTGATCTACCCCTTTTGGTTTACCCATCCCCCTAGGTCGACACCTCACCTATTCCTACCCCTTCCTCTAGGTCTACCCCTTCTTCTAAGTGTGCCCCTAACTTATGTCTACACCTTCCTCTAGGTCTACCCCTTCCTCTAGGTTTAGCTGTCGCAACTTGGTATATCTCTCCCATAGGTCTACCCTATCCTTTAGGTCTACCCCTCCCTGAGGTCTACCCCTTCCTCTAGGTCTACCCCATCCTATAGGTCTACCCCTTTATCTAGGTCTATCCCCTCCCTTTTTTTTATCCCATCCTTTATGTCATGTCTCCTTCCTTGTCTACCCTTGTCTACTCCTTCGCCATGTCTACCCCTTCTTCTAGCTCTACCCATTCTTTTAGCTCTACCCCTTCTTCTAGCTCTACCCATTCCCCTAGGTATACCCCTCTCCTAGGTCTACCGTTTCCTCTAGGTCTACCCCTTCCTCTGGTCTATCCCTTCCTCTAAGTCTACCCCAACCCAAATGACTACCCCTCCTATAGGCCTACCTCATCGTTTATCACACCCCTCCTCCCTTTGTCTACTCTTTCCCCTAAGTCTATCCCTTCCTCTAGTTCTACCCCTTCCCCTGAGTCTACATTCCCCTAGGTCTACCCCTTCCTCTAGGTGTACCCGTCCTAACTTGGTGTACCTCTCCCCTAGGTCTACCTCTCCCGTAGGTCTACCCCTTCCCCTACGTCTACCTCTTCCTCTAGGTCTACCCATTCCCTTTGGGTATCCCATCCTTTATGTCACCCCTCCTTTCCTAAGGTCTACCCCTCCCCTAAGTGTACCCCTTCCTCTAGTTCTATCCTTTCCATTAGTTCTACCCCCCCCCCTAGGTTTACCACTTTCACTAGGTCTACCCCTCCCCCAATGTCTACCCTTTCCCTATGGGTATCCCATCATTTCCTTGGTCTATGCCTCCCCCTAGGTCTACCCCTTCCCTAAGGTCTACACCTCTCCTAGGTATTACCCTCCCTCGCTCTTTGGTCTACCAATTCCCTCAAGTCTACCCCTCCCTTAGATCTACCCCTTCCCCTATGTCTACCCCTTTCCCAAGGTTTAACCATTCCCCTTGGGTATCATATCCTTTATGTCACCCCTCCTTTCTTGGTGTACTCCTTCCCAAGGTCTACCCCTCCCCTAGGTCTACCCCTCCCCTAGGTCTACCCCTTCCTTTAGTTCTACTCCTTCCACTAGCTCTCCCCTTTCAATAGGTCTGCCCCTTCCCAAGGACTACCCCATCCCTATGGGTATCCCATCCGATATATCACACCTCCTCTTTGGTCTCCCCCTTCCCCTAGGTCTACCTCTCTCCTAGGTATTACCCTTCCTCTAGGTCTACCCCTCACTCCTTGGTCTACCCATTCCCCCAAGTCTACTCCTCCCTTTGGTCTACCCATTCCGCCAAGTCTACTCCTCCCTTTGGTCTACCCCTTTCCCTATGTCTACTCTTTCTTTTAGGTCTACCCCTTTCCCAAGGTCTACCCATTCCCTATGGGTATCCCATCCATTATGTCATCTCTCCTCCCTTGGCCTACTCCTTCCCCTAGGGCTACCCCTTCCTCTAGTTCTACTCTTTCCCCTATGTCTACTCCTCCCCTAGGTCTACCCTTCCTCAAGGACTTCCCCTTCCCTATGGGTATCCCATCTTTTATATCACCCCTCCTCCCTCGGTCTACCCCTTCCCCTTGGTCTACCCCTCCCTTAGGCATTACCCTTTCTCTAGGTATTACACTTCCTCAATGTCTACCCCTCGTTCCTCGGTCTACCCATTCCCTCAAGTCTACTCCTCCCTTAGATCTACCCCTTCCCCTATGCCTACCCCTTTCCCAAGGTTTAACCATTCTCCTTGGGTATATATCCTTTATGTCACACCTCCTTTCTTGGTGTACTCCTTCCCAAGGTCTTCCCCTCCCCTAGGTCTACCCCTTCCTCTAGTTCTACCCCTTCCACTAGCTCTCCCCTTTCAATAGGTCTACCCCTTCCCCAAGGACTACCCCATCCCTATGGGTATCCCATCCTATATATCACACCTCCTCTTTGGTCTACCCCTTCCCCTAGGTCTACCCCTCTCCTAGGTATTGCCCTTCCTCTAGGTCTACCCCTTGCTCCTTGGTCTACCCATTCCCCCAAGTCTACTCCTCCCTTTGGTCTACCCATTCCGCCAAGTCTACTCCTCCCTTTGGTCTACCCCTTCCCCTATGTCTACTCTTTCTTTTAGGTGTACCCCTTTCCAAGGTCTACCCATTCCCTATGGGTATCCCATCCATTATGTCATCTCTCCTCTCTTGGCCTACTCCTTTCCCCTAGGCTAGGGCTACCCCTTCCTCTAGTTCTACTCTTTCCCCTATGCCTACTCCTCCCCTAGGTCTACCCCTCCTCAAGGACTTCCCCTTCCCTATGGGTATCCCGTCCTTTATATCACCCCCTACTCCCTCGGTCTACCCCTTCCCCTTGGTCTACCCCTCCCCTAGGCATTACCCTTTCTCTAGGTATTACCCTTCCTCAATGTCTACCCCTCGTTCCTCGGTCTACCCATTCCCCCAAGTCTACTCCTCTCTTAGGTCTACCCTTTCCCCTAAGTCTACCCCTCCCCTAGGTCTATCCCTTCACATAGGTGTACCCCTTCCCATAGGTCAACCCCGCCTTTAGCTCTACCCCTCCCACGCCTTCCCTGTGCAGTCATCCATTCTCATATTTCAATTTTTATTTTTAGTTTTAATTCAGTAATGGCGGGACCTGATAAAGGAAACGGTAATACAAAGAAGTTTGTAAAACGCCTTATTACGAGTAGAAAAATAACTAAGTAAGAATCCCAACGAGTAGCTTACTAGTAATTTTTCTGGGAAATAATTTTGGCACAATATTGAAAAACTTGTTTTTACTGCAGCCTTTATATAAGTTTCCTCTAAATGGCTTTCTTTGGAAATGCGCTGAGAAGTGTGTCTACAGTATATATATATATATATATATATATATATCTTACAAACGTATAGACTACCATAGTGCATGTTTCCTTAGGTCCTTTTGGAGCATTATCGTTTTCCAACACAAATCTTGCAATTAGTTTGGGCTTGCTATGTATTACAAGTTTTACCCTCTTTTAAGGGACTTTCAGTGAAACTCCTAGAATAAAGTGGATATGCTACCATAACAGTCCGAAGATCACTCACAAAAAAACAACCTAATGTGGGTGATCCTGTCTAATATAGCTTTGCTGATCGTGGCAACTTTAGCACATAAGCAAAATAACCAATCGATTTCTTTCCTTACTTCGATCGTCTTATATAGAAATTTCAGGGAAAAAATTTTTTTTATAAAATCAGTTATCTATGATGGAAATTATTAAATCCCCTAATAAACTTGAATTAATTTTATAAATCTCTTATATGCTTAAATTCAGGAGGAGTATTTTGATTTTGAATGTTTAATAACAAGAAATTCCATATTTTGAAATGTCAAAATATTGCGAATGTATTTTGTAAAGTAGTAGTATTTAATTCCGGGTACCATCGTGATCGTTCTCTTTGGTCGAAGCATTTCTTCTTGGTGTAAACCATCAACCATTTGCTATTTGTTTTAACACATTAATAATTTACTGTTTAATCACTTGGGATACTTAGTTATCAAATATGGCAAACTATTGTTTTTTTTTTTTTTTTTTTTTTTTTTGTTAAGATTCCTGACCATCTGTATTCATTCATTGCCCCAGCTGTTTGCAAGGAAGGATCTTGCAACATATCCACTCAGTCTTGATCTCGTTTTATTCACATTTCAAAATGTTCTTTGCACAGGTTACAAACATCATCTATGTTACTTTGTTTATTTCCCCTGAAATTTTCTTTTACTCAGAGCATAGTTAACCTTGCTTTCATTATTAGAGAGAAACTTGAAAGTCTATTTTAAGTTGCAGAGAAACATATTTC
Source organism: Palaemon carinicauda (assembly GCF_036898095.1). Taxonomy (NCBI): domain Eukaryota; kingdom Metazoa; phylum Arthropoda; class Malacostraca; order Decapoda; family Palaemonidae; genus Palaemon; species Palaemon carinicauda. The sequence continues at coordinate 23,053,826 of NC_090727.1, read as the reverse complement.
AAATGTGTTGCGTTATTTGTTAGACTAATGTGAGCATGGGGATGGAATTAGCCTCAATGAATTAAGAGCACATCATAATCAGTTGTGTAAATGGAGAGAACTGCCACAGTATTTAATTTCATCAGCAATTCTTCCTTTATTGACCAGTTCATATTTTCTTGTTACACTTTATTTTAAATCAGTGAAACTCATGGCGGCAGTTTACACTTTTTTTTTTTTATTTCCACCGCAACACTTTCTAATTCTTTCTTTGCTGCAACCAATATTCCATTTAATATTTTTTATTATTATTAGACATTCTACAATCGTCTATATTCAACCTTTTTTTACCCTTCAAGTGGGTCTCAGTGATGCAGATAATTACTGCGTCCACCTATTTTCAATATCTACTCTAGCATGTTCAATTGGGATTTTATTCCCCGATAATAATGTAGTTGGCCTATATCTTGAATGACTTATTTAGGATATTGTCTTTTTTGCTTTTCTTTTCTTGAGGGAACACCCTCCTCTGTCTTGACCACCTTAGCACTTGTTGGAGAATTGGTAATGTTACTCCACTGTGTAAATATGTTTGTGGTAGCTCAAGTCCAACTGATTACCGCCCAATTTCAATAACTACCATATTTTCTAAAGTTTTTAAACGTCTTTTGTCAAAATATCTAAATGGTTTGCTGGAGGTGATCATCTGTTCCCTGGTATGCAATTTAGCTTTCGTAAAGGCCTTGGAGCATGTGATGCCCTTCTTAAAATTTCCAATGCAGTACAGAAATCCCTCGATCGTGGTGAGAAGATTCTTATGATTAGCCTTGAATTTAGTGCTGCTTTGACCGTGTTTATCATGAGGCCCTTGTTTTCAACCTCAAACAGTCGAGAGTGGGTGGGTCTTTTCTTAGCATCATTAATGACTTTTTAAGCAATAGATCGCAAGGAATTGTTGATGATGGACACCATTGTGAGTATAGGTATGTGACATCTGGTGTTCCTCAGAGTAGTCTGCTTGCTTGGCCCATTACTTTTCATACTATATACACATGCCTTGTGGTTTGGCCTAGAAAACAAGCTTGTTTATATGCAGCTGATGCTACTCTCTTTGCATCAGTTCCATCTCCTGAATGTAGATCCCTTTATAGAGATCTAGCTAAAGTAGAATGGCTCCTCAACATCCGGATCTCAGCATTGATAATGTTTCCTTAACTTTTAAAATTTTAGGTGTGATTCTCGACAGCAAATTCACATCTGAGAAACACATTAGGTCTGTGTCTTCTTCAATTGCTTAAAAAGGTTGACATTTTGAGAAAGTCTTTTAAAATTTTCGGTGATCAATTAATTCTGAAGTGTTTTAATTCTTTCATTCTACCTTGTTTCGAGTATTGATCTCCTGTCTAGTCTTCAACTGCTGATTCTCATCTTAATTTGTTGGAAAAAAACTAACGGTCTATTAAATTTCTTATTCCTGATCTAGATATTAATCTCTGGCTTAATCGTCCAATTAGTTCTTTATGCATTTTGCATAAGATTTTTTTATAATTCTGATCATCCTTTACAGTTAGATCTTCCCAAACAATTCCATCATGTTCGTAATACTAGGCATGCAGGTAATTCTATTAGTAAGGCCTTCTCCATCATGAGGTTCAATACCACACAGTACTCTAGAAGTTTTGTTCCAGTATTACTTCAATAGTTCAAACTTGACGCAAATGTTTTTATGTTGAACAGGCTCACATAAGTCTTTTTATATTTTTTATGTGAAATGTCTGTTTTAATTTTACCAATGAGTTGAAAATATTTTATTTTGATTGTTCATTACTTCCGATATCGTTTATCTATTTCCATATTTACTTTTTTTCACTGGGCTATTTTTCTCTGTTGAAGCCCTTGGGCTTAAAGCATCTTGATTTTCCATAGAAGGTTTTTGCTCAGCTAATAATAATAATAATAATAATAATAATAATAATAATAATAATATGAATGATATAATCATCATTGATTCATTATGTATTATCTTATTTATTTTTATTTCTTTCATTGTTCTTCCTATTTTCTCTGTTCTGTAACAATAGAATTCATCTGACTTTCCAGACTTTATTTAGACTGAGGATGGTTGTCTTCTTGGTTCATAGTTGTTTTCTTGCCAAGTGTGGATTGGTGATGGTGGGAGACTATTTGTATGAGTGGCCTTGACTACTAAAAGTTTGCTGATATTGGTGATACACAAACTCTTAACCCTTTCCCCACGTTCAGGTATTCCCACACAGAAAGTGGCCACACACGAAGACACACACACACATATGTATTTATATATATATATATATATATATATATATGTGTATGTATTTGTGTGTAAATATGACCCACGAATGGCATTTAATACCGAATTCTATCTTGGGAATATATATCCACTTGGAATTCATTTTATGGTAACAGCTTCTGGCCGGGTACGGGGACTTGTCATAAACTTTTAGTCTCTCTTGATAGCTCAGTCAGTAGGGTCTCTGCCAGCATGGTTTCCAGCCGTACAGGTGGTGGTTCGAATCTCCACCCGGCCAGATGCTGTTACCATAAAATGAATTCCAAGTGGATAAATATTCCCAAGATAGAATTCGGTATTAAATGCCATCCGTGGGTGATATTTACATTAATTAAAATTACGTGAGCTTGTGATATATGTACATATATATATATATATATATATATAATTTACACACACACATATATATATATACAGTATATATATATATATATATATATATAATTTACAAATATATATATATATATGCGTGTGTTTATATATGTGTATATATACATATATATCGGTATATAGGCTATATATATATATATATATATATCGGTATATATATATATATACATATATATATATAATTTACATATATATATATATATATATATATAATTTACATATATATATATATATATATATATAATTTACATATATATATATATATATGTGTGTTTATATATGTGTATATATACATATATATCGGTATATATATATATATATATATCGGTATATATATATATATATATATAAATATATATATATATATATATATATAGAGAGAGAGAGAGAGAGAGAGAGAGAGAGAGAGAGAGAAGAGAGAGAGAGAGAGAGAGAGAGATGTGTGTTTGCATGTATTTATATATAAATATATCCATCCATCCATATATCAAGGCACTTCCCCCAATTTTGGGGGGTAGCCGACACCAACAATGAAAGAAAACAAAAAGGGGACCTCTACTCTCTACGTTCCTTCAGCTTAATCAAGGACTCAACCGAGTTCAGCTGGTACTGCTAGGGTGCCACAGCCCAACCTCCCACATTTCCACCACAGATGAAGCTTCATAATGCTGACTCCCCTACTGCTGCTACCTCCGCGGTCATCTAAGGCACCGGAGGAAGCAGCAAGGCCTACTGGAACTGCGTCACAATCGCTCGCCATTCATTCCTATTTATAGCATGCTCTCTTGCCTCTCTCACATCTATCCTCCTATCACCCAGAGCTTTCTTCACACCATCCATCCACCCAAACCTTGGCCTTCCTCTTGTACTTCTCCCATCAATTCTTGCATTCATCACCTTCTTTAGCAGACAACCATTTCCCATTCTCTCAACATGGCCAAACCACCTCAACACATTCATATCCACTCTACCCACTAACTCATATTTTACACCCGTTCTCTCTCTCACCACTTCGTTCCTAACCCTATCTACTCCAGATACACCAGCCATACTCCTTAGACACTTCATCTCAAACACATTCAATTTCTGTCTCTCCATCACTTTCATTCCTCACAACTCCGATCCATACATCACAGTTGGTACAATCACTTTCTCATATAGAACTCTCTTTACATTCATGCCCAACCCTCTATTTTTTACTACTCCCTTAACTGACCCCAACACTTTGCAACCTTCATTCACTCTCTGACGTACATCTGTTTCCACTCCACCATTTGCTGCAACAATAGACCCCAAGTACTTAAACTGATCCACCTCCTCAAGTAACTCTCCATTCAACATGACATTCAACCTTGCACCATCTTCCCTTCTCGTACATCTCATAACCTTACTCTTACCCACATTAACTCTCAACTTCCTTCTCTCACACACCTTTCCAAATTCCGTCACTAGTCGGTCAAGCTTCTCTTTTGTGTCTGCTACCAGTACAGTATCATCCGCAAACAACAACTGATTTACCTCCCATTCATGGTCATTCTCGCCTACCAGTTTTAATCCTCGTCCAAGCACTCAAGTATTCACCTCTCTCACCACTCCATCAACATACAAGTTAAACAACCACGGCGACATCACACATCCCTGTCTCAGCCCCACTCTCACCGGAAACCAATCACTCACTTCATTTCCTATTCTAACACATGCTTTACTACCTTTGTAGAAACTTTTCACTGCTTGCAACAACCTTCCACCAACTCCATATAACCTCATCACATTCCACATTGCTTCCCTATCAACTCTATCATATGCTTTCTCCAGATCCATAAACGCAACATACACCTCCTTACCTTTTGCTAAATATTTCTCGCATATATGCCTAACTGTAAAAATCTGATTCATACAACCCTTACCTCTTCTAAAACCACCCTGTACTTCCAAGATTGCATTCTCTGTTTTATCCTTAATCCTATTAATCAATACTCTACCATACACTTTTCCAACTACACTCAACAAACTAATACCTCTTGAATTACAACACTCATGCACATCTCCCTTACCCTTATATAGTGGTACAATACATGTACAAACCCAATCTACTGGTACCATTGACAACACAAAACACATATTAAACAATCTCACCAACCATTCAAGTACAGTCACACCCCCTTCCTTCAACATCTCAGCTTTCACACCATCCATACCAGATGCTTTTCCTACTCTCGTTTCATCTAGTGCTCTCCTCACTTCATCTATTGTAATCTCTCTCTCATTCTCATCTCCCATCACTGGCACCTCAACACCTGGAACAGCAATTATATCTGCCTCCCTATTATCCTCAACATTCAGCAAACTTTCAAAATATTCCGCCCACCTTTTCCTTGCCTCCTCTCCTTTTAACAACCTTCCATTTCCATCTTTCACTGTTTCCTCAATTCTTGCGCCAGCCTTCCTTACTCTCTTCACTTCTTTCCAAAACTTCTTCTTATTCTCTTCATATGACTGACCCAATCCCTGACCCCACCTTAGGTCAGCTGCC
>NC_090727.1:23011095-23043595 GCF_036898095.1 Palaemon carinicauda | reverse complement strand
CATTACCAGTCTTGTCTTGGCAAGACGTTTGGTGTTAAGGATTACATAAAAATATGAGAATAGGGAAATGAATAAGAAAAAAAAAATATTAAAATGGTAACGTAGAAGACAAAAATATCTAATTAGTAAAAAAAAAAAAAGACTAATTACATAATGACCGATGGTTTGGTTTTTTAGGATCTTTGACTGGGTTTGGAGGGGGGGGGGGGAGAGAAGAGGATATAATGTAAATGATGTGGAATGTTCCACCATAAGATGTGTCTCTTTATAGCAAACATCACAGACGAAGATATATAAAAAAAGATCAATGGGTTTTGTCCTTATTGTGTAGATAAATCAAAGTCAAAATAGCCATGACGCATAAGTCGAAATTGTAGTATTGAAATACCTGTACTAAAGTATGGCACCCCAACATATCTCTAATGCAAGAGGTAAGACGCCTGAAAATAGGAGGTCAAAAACCCTCTGATGCAAGGTACCTTAAAATAAGGGTCTAAGAAAATCTAATGCTAAAAGTATGGCACCTAAAAAAAAAAAAAAAAAAAAAGGAGGTAAAAAACCTCTAATGCTAAAAGTATGGCAACTCAAGATAGAGGTAAAACATCTAATGCTTGAAGTATGGCACTCAAATTAGGGGTCAAAGGTCATCTAATGCTAAAAATAGAGCATCTCAAAAAAAGGGGGGGGGGGGGGGGTGGGAGGCCAGAGAACATCCAACGCTTGAAGTAAGGCTTCTCAAAATAGAGGACAAAGAATATCTAATGCTACAAGTATGGCACCTCAAAACAGAAGTCATAGAACATCGAATACTAAAAGTATGGCACCTTAAAACAGAGGTAAAACAAAATATCTAATGCTAGACGTACGGCACCTCAAAAAAAGGTCAGAGAACATTCAATGCTACAAGTATGACACCTCAAAACAGAGGTCATAGACCATCAAATCCTAGAAGTATCGCACCTCAAAGAGAGGTAAAAAAATATATTGCAAGAAATATGGCACCTCGAAACGAGGTCGAAGATCATCTAATGCTAGAAATAGGGAACATCAAAACAGAAGGTAAAAGAACACATAACCCTAGAAGTATGGCACCTCTAAACCTAGTTTAAAGAACATCTAATGCTACAAGTACAGCCCCTCAAAACAGAGTTGAAAGAATATTAATGCTTGAAGTATGGACCCTCAAAATAGAAATCATAAGAGATACAGAGCTACATGTAAGGCACCTCAAAAGAGAGGTTAAAGAATATCTAAAAATATGGTATCTGAAAACAGGGGTCAAAGAACATCTCGAGTGGTAGTATCTCAACAGGTGGCTGGTGCCCTGACAAACCTGTGTCAAATGTTCATACGAATCTGTATTGCAAATTCTACCTCAAAATTTTTAAAAGGCATCAAAGGGATCTTCTAATCTGTTCCTCTCTCGCATTAGCATGATTGATTGATTAAGATAGCCATGCCTCATTTGGCATGACGAGAGTCATACGAATCCTCCTATCATCGTATTTAACCTTTCTTAGCATTGAAAATATTATATATATTGTTTTTTTCAATCAGCATAGAGTGCTCTCTGAAGAGAGAAATAATCAAAAGCTTTCACCTAAATACCGAAATAACTTTCCCTGCTTGTTCGTTCGTTCGTTCGTTTTAGATCGCCTTGCACGAACCCCCTTTTTAAAGGAAAAGAAAATTATCTCTTAAACTTTTGGTTTTCAATTTAAAAAGTTTGACTGTTAAACTTGGGGTCTTAAAAAATTCTGACAATTAAACTTGGGCTTTTCAAAAATGTTTGACTGTTAGACTTGGAATATTCAAGATTAAAAGTTTCTGTTAAACAAGGAATATTGATGGAAAATATCTATATTATCAGTTATCTATATTTTCATATTTCCTCCTTTAAGTTATTTTGCTTTTTACAAGTTTTTCTACGATGGTTCTTTTGCTCAAAAGTCCAAAACTATTTACGATTCAACATTTGAAAGTAAATCTATGATAGTCACAAGCATTAGTGTTAAACTCATTTTAATTACAAATATGTAGAGTAGGGTCAACGTGTAGTCTGATCTCCTTTCATGGACAAATGGTTAAAGTTCATTTTCTTATTGTATTGACTCATTTTCCAAAAATAAATCCACTTACATCTTTATTCTCTACTCATAGTTAAACTGAAATCATAAACTATTTATGGTTGAATGCTTAAAAGTCACGGATTTAGGGATAGTATCTTAAATAGCCCCATTTTGACAATTTCTGAATCTTTTATCATGCGTCATAGTCAGAGGTTAGTGGGAATCAGCGCAGTTCTCTTGAGATTTTTTTTAGGCAGATTCAATTCAATATATATATATATATATATATATATATATATATATATAATATATATATATATAATATATATATATATATATATAAATATATATTATATTATATATATATATATATATATATATATATATATATATATATATATATATATATATATATAATATATATATATATATATATATATATATATATAATATATATAAACGATGATATAGTTTAATGGCAAGTCGGATGGCCAAGTCCATTAAATGAATAGATTTGTTTACATGCAATTATAACACCTGGATTTGAAGGAAATTAACTTTTTATGGAAAAATATTTGTACTGAATTCCTGAGCATACTTCACCATTCATATAATAGAACTAAACTAAGTGGAGTACTTAAGAATGTATTTGAGAAATCAAGTAATCGTTGATGAGTCAACTGACCAATCTTCGTCAGACATATTGCATGCTGTAGTTGAAAGTGTTAGGGAAGATCATAAGGTTATTTAAGGACGCTTTATTTGTGTTAGTTCCGTTGATGTTACTACTTCACAAGGCTTATATATTAATGTATTGGAAGCGTATGACCGATGTAAGTATTCCATATAGGGAATATACGATAGCTGTGTGATATTTATGTTCAACTTCGATAAATCTCTTGCAAATTCTTGATAATGGCGTATCATATTACTTGAGTTTTGCTGGTTGTTTACGATAACGAATGTGAAATGCGAAATATATATATATATATATATATATATATATATATATACTATATATATATATATATATATATTATATATATACATGTGAAATGGTAGTTACGATGGATTATCCACTGTTTAAATTAAGATGTTATTTTGATTCCCTTTGAAAAAGGGAAAAGAAAGCTCTTCACTCGGTCTTTAAAGTGTGCAATATTATATGCGGTAAAAGAAGCAACGGATTCTGCTGATAGAGAGATAAATATTTAAACCCCATTTATTAATTATGTAAAAATACTTTTAGTTTGCGAACAGAAAGTTATAAAACGTTCCCAACAACCTGGTCTTGAAAGCCACAGCCTTCCCAGTAAAGAATATTTCATAGTTGATTTTTGAACACCAGTTCTTATGCAAAAACCCTATTAACATGGTTCAACCTCATCCTCTACTGTAGGTGCAGTTGCATAACCTGCAGCTTTTGCCTTGAGAAGATGCACTGAATATCTCGGAATCTTTCCCAATTACATTCAAGTTAGTTCGAGCATATTTCGCATTTCACATTCGTTATCGTAAACAACCAGCAAAACTCAGATAGAATTGCTATTTCCCTCGCTGAGGTTTTCCCTCAGTCAGGTTGCCATTCAGAATTAAAATTGCAACTCTTCCATCAAGTAATATGATACGCCATTATCAAGAATTTGCAAGAGGCTAATGCCAGGATTCAATTATGCAAAAGAGCTTTTAGGATAATTGTATTGACCTTTTTCGCTGCCAGCGATATTTTGCGTTGTTATATATTTACTAGTGTACGTGACCCGTCAGAAATGACAGCTAAATATTAGGTACATATATACACTAACGCTCATGCAGCCCCCTCTGACCAGGATATGACTACTCCCTCTCATCACTACCCAAGAGATGGAGAGAGCTGAGCGTGACCGGAAAGAAATATCTATCTTATCTAGTTCTATCTATCTGTCTACCTACCTGTATATATATATATATATATATATATATATATATATATATATATATATATATATATATATATATATATATATATATATACCAGACAATTTCTCTTTATTTTATAAGGTAAATTCCACAAGCTATTTTGCTGTTTTTACAGCATTTCTAAATGTGTTTCTTATTTGTAATGTTTTGGAAATGAGCCATAAATCGATATGCCTGAATTTATTGTGTATTTCGTTGGAATCTTTTTATCAAATTTCTATTCACTTGTCAGTGTTTTGTATATTTTGTAATCATTATATATATATATATATATATATATATATATATATATATATATATATATATATATGTGTGTGTGTGTGTGTGTGTGTGTATATATATATATATATATATATATATATATATATATATATATATATATATATATATATATGTGTGTGTGTGTGTGTGTATATATATATATATATATATATATATATATATATATATATATATATATATATATATATATATATATATATATATATATATATACATATATTAAAGCGAAGATAACACACCATCTCGATTATTTAATTATTTATTTATCATCATTTCTTCTCCCTCAATAAACCCCTCGAGAGATTAGACCTATATGGTGGGTGGTCTTTTTTTATCGATATCACTTCGTTCGGCGACACTTCGTCTAGGTCTTTTTGTCCATTATAGGCACCGTTGACTATAATCTAAGCTTCGGCTTATGTAATTTGTTGCAAGTTTCAAAACGACGACATTAACTAACTTTTGCTTTATACACAAAATGACATAAGCAAAATCAAATAATATCATTGAATTCATAACCCAAATGCATAAATTGTTTTCATTAGACTACAGGACTAAGCTTAAATTATTTCCCCTCTTTACGCCCTCTTCCTCACTTGGACATTAAAGCATTTAAGTACTTTTTTCGATTTTTTTAACGCTTTATTATCTTTCAATAATCATTTATTTTTTCTTAAAAATGGACCAATGTTGTCTCATACATACACATGTTTACAAAGTGAAATTTAATAGTTAATACTAAATGGAAACTTATGAAAAACGCTTGCCCGATGCTAAAATATAAAGTAATCACCAGTTTCCCCACCCCTACTACATATATTAGTAGAGGAAGAGATGAAGGAGAAGAATAAAAGAGAGAGAGAGAGAGAGAGAGAGAGAGAGAGAGAGAGAGAATACAACACCAGACCAAAGAAAGCCTGTTGCTGTTTTGCTGGATAACCGGGGGACGTCAGTGACAGGATACTCTCTTTCTATCCTGCCTGTCTCGGAACCCCAAACCGAGAGGTAGTCCTGAATCGGAAGACACCCAAGAGGAAGGATCCTCAACGGAGTCGATTTCTTAGGGCTTGACCCGAATCAGGACTCTCGGAAAACCCGAGTCTCTTTACTTTAGGTTATCCAGGAAGAAACAGACATCACTGCCATTACTGGTCGGAAAATATTTTCCATTTAGGATGACTCAAACATTTTATGCAAAGTTTATAGATTTGTTGATAAATTCACAATTTCTTATAAAGGTTAATAATTAAGAATTTATTTGCCTTTACTACTAATCATTATTACAGCTATTTTTAAATTTTAGATTTTTTTTTTTTTATCAAATAAATAAGTGATATGATGGGCAGGGAGAGACACCCGAGGAGATACTACTGCTAGAGTCATTTGGTAGTGTGATGGCAAGATAGTACTACATTGGATCCCTCTCTGGTTAAAGCTCATTTTTCCTTTGCCTAATTTTCGAGTCAACACAATATTAATCTCTCCATTAACTTTTAAAGATCAAGACTGAATAACAATATTTTTTTATTCAAATTTGATTAGGAATAAAATAGTTTATTTTTAAAATCATTGATTAAAGATTTGGTGTTGATGTACTCTACATAAAATGAAGAGAATATAAATAGATGGAGAGAGTTGAATCGAGCGGCCGACCCTTCAATACAATGGGAATGATGAGGTTGAAAGAAGAAGACAGTTACTTGAGTAGCTAAGCCAATCTATAGACTATGCATGAAACATTATTTACAAGAACAATATCATGTCGAGCTTTCATTGGTCGGAAATTTAGTCTGAACATTGGGTCACTGAGATATGCTTTAAATATGAAAGACTTCACACCCCCAACTTCAAAACTCATTTGTTAGGCCTATAAATATTTCCATTCCTTAACCTGAATATCAAACCTAGAATATTCTTCGAACGGTCACAAATAATTTCCAAGATATCACTATAACTGTTGTTTGTTCGTAACTATGACGTCTAAGTTTAAAAAAATAGTTATAGACCATGTTTGATATAATTCTTTGGACACTTCCATATACAGTATGTGAAGTGTGAAGTGGATGATGAATGGAGAAGTATTGATTCAAAAACTCAATATAGAGACGACTGGCGAAATTAAACCGAGGCCCTTTGCGTTAATTGGCGTAGGAGATGATGATGATATATATAATGAATTTTAATTAAAACTCTATAATGTAAAATTAGTAAACTGCTAATTCTTATTTATGAAAAGTATCTTCTCTGAAATAGTTTCTTCCTATCAAAAATAAAAAAGAAAAAAAAAATAGTCCTCAAAATCTCAAGCTGAGTCTAAATTCAGGGGAAATTGCGTTATCGTTTGTACACTATAATATATCGTATTTGCTGCTACCAAAGAAACACAGGAGGAATATAAATGTTGGATTTTAGAATACTGAACAAAAGCAACAATGTTCCTGCTGACTGTAATGTCAGGTAGGCCTACAATACAATGCTCTATAGATGCAGGAGCTATTATTTTTCATAGATCTACAATGCAGCTCTTAAAACATATTGATGCAGGAGCTACACTTTAAGATAGGTCTACAATGCAACGCTTAAGACATATAGATGCAGAATCTGCAATGTAGGATAGGTCTACATTGCAATGCTTAAAGCATATAGATAATTTAAAAGGAAAACATGACGGTGTTTTTATGCTTTGAAATTACCGCACTTGAAGGATTACAGTCCTTTAGGCCTACGCAATACGATCTGGCGGTTAACTGACATGAAAACTCGCTTGTTAATCCATTTTCTAATCTTGCTTCCTAGTTGGTCCTTTTCCTTATTTCTTCATCTGTGGCTTTGATGTAACTGATTTTATTCTTTTATTAGCGTATTTAAATTGTCTATGGATAATTGAAACACTTAGGATTTCCTCTGTTCCTTTCATGTAGCCGCTTCTCTCACTCCGAGCAACTTGAACACAAGCAAATTATCTCCTCGATTTCAAGGACAAAAATGCTCATACAATTAGTTATCCCATATAGAAATGATTAAATCCCTTAGTTGAAATATATTATTTTGATAAATGTAAAATTCATATTAGTTTTGGAATGGAATTTAAATTATGAGGCTCTTAAAATTAAAGTCACATAGAAATTTAAAATGTCGATATATCATGAAATTATTTTGATGGTTCCTGCGCGTGGAAGTCTTGTCATTCGTTGATCCATCCCTTGTGTTAATATTAATTTTTATATCAATCATTAACATTAGTAATAAATCCTGCTATTATTCATAGCTTTAAACTGTTATAGTGATTTTAGGCCTCATTGTTGTTGTTGTTGTTGTTCTTCTTCTGATTCTTCTTCTATCTGTTGATGGACTTTGATGCTTATGGAGGTGTAAACCCAAATGGTATTTTTCCTTTGTTTTTTTATAAAGACAGCAGATTTCTTAGCTCCAAAGTTATCTGTTATTTTGCGCAAGTTAGCAAGAAGAGGAGCTTTAAGCACTTGTTGGAGAATTGGTGTTGTTTCTCCTGTATGTAAATGTGTTTGTGGTAGCTCAAGTCCCACTGATTACCGCCCAATTTCCTCAACTCCCATATTATCTAAAGTTTTTGACCGTCTTCTGGCAAAACGTCTTAATAGGTTTGCTGAAGGTAATCATATATTCCCTAGTTTACAATTTGGTTTTCGTATAGGCCTTGAAGCATGTGATGCCCTTCTTACAATCTCCAATGCTGTACAGAAATCCCTTGATTGTGGTCAGGAAGTTCGTATGATTGGCCTTGATTTTAGTGCTGCATTCCCCTAAGTCTACTACTCCCTTAGGTCTACAATTTCTTATAGCTTTACCCCTCCCATAGGTCTGTCCCTTCCTGTAGGTCTACCCCTCCCCCTTTGGTCTACCCATTTCCCTAAGTCTACCCCTTCCTCTAGGTTTACCCTTCTCTAGGTCTACCCCTTCCTCTAAGTCTACCCCTACCTCCTTGGTCTACCCCTACCTGTGAGTCTACTCCCTTGCTTTAGGTCTACCCCTTCCTGTAGGTGTACCTGTCCCAACTTATTCTGCCTCTCCTCTAGGTCTACCTCATCCTTTAGAACTACCTCTTCCTCTAGGTCTTATCCTCCCCTAGGTCTGTCCCTTCCTCTAGGTCTACCCCAACCCCCTTCGTCTATCCATTTCCCTAAACCTACTCCTCCCTTAGGGCTACCCCTTTCTCTATGTGTACCCCTCCCCTAGGTTTACCCTTTCGTCTAGTTGTACCCTTACCCCCTTCAGTCTACCCATTCCCCTAAATCTACTACTCTCTTAGCGCTACCACTTCCTCTAGTTCTACCTCTCTCCTAGGTCTGTCCCTTCCTCAAGGTCTACCCCTCCCCCATTGGTCTACCTATTCCACTAAGTTTACTACACCCTTAGGTCTACCACTTCCTCTTGTTCTACCCCTCCCCTAGTTATATCCTTTCCTCTACTGTAGGTATACCCCCCCCCCCTTGTTCTACCCATTTCCCTAAGTCTACTCCTCCCTTAGATCTACCCCTTCCTCTAGGTCTACTCCTCCCTTCGGTCTACCCCTTCCTCTAGGTCTACCCCTACCTCCTTGGTGTACCCATTCCCCTAAGTCTACTCCTCCCTTAGGTTTACCCTTTCCTCTAGGCTTATACCTTCTCTAGGTCTATACCTTCTTCTAGGTCTTCCCCTCCCCTAGGTATGTCTCTTCTTCTAGGTCTATCCAACCCCTTTGGTCAACCCATTCCCCTAAGTCTACTCCTCCCTTATGTCTCCCCTCTCCTCTAGGTCTACTCCTCACCTAGGCCTATCCCTCCCTCTAGGTGTACACCTACTTCCTTGGTGTATCCATTCCCCTAAGTCTACTCTTCCCTTAGGTTTATCTTTTCCTCTAGGTATATCGCTCTCTTAGGTCTATCCCTCTCTGAAGACTATCACTTCTTCTAGGTCTTCCCCTCCCCTAGGTATGTCCCTTCCTCTAGGTCTACCCCAACCCCTTGGTCTATCCATTACCCTAAGTCTACTACTCCCTTAGGTCTACCCCTTCCTCTAGGTCTACCCCTTCCCTTGGTTAACCCTTTCCTCTAGATGTACCCCTATCCCTTTGGTCAACCCATTCCTATAAGTCTACTACTCCCTTAGGTCTACCCCTTCCTGTAGGTCTTCTCCTTCCCTAGGTCTACCCCTTCCTCTAGGTGTACCCATACCTCCTTGGTGTACCCATTCCTCCAAGTCTACTCCTCCCATAGGTTTACCCTTTCCTCTAGGTTTATCCCTCCCCTAGGTCTATCCCTTATTTTAGGTCTTCCCCTACCTTAGGTATGTCCCTTCCTCTAGGTCTACTCCAACCCCTTGGTCTATCCAATTCCTTAAGTCTACTCCTCCCTAAGGTCTACCCATTCCTCTAGGTGTACTCCTCCCCTAGGTCTACCCCCTCTTCTAGGTCTATTCCTCCCCCTCAGTCTACCCATTCCCCTAGGTGTACTCCTCCCCCCTCAGTCTAACCCTTCCTCTAAGTGTTTCCCTCTCCTAGGTCTATCCCTTCCTTTAGGTCTTCTCCTCCTCTAGGACTATCCTCTCTTTTAGGTCTACCCCAACCCCCTTGATCTATCCACTTCCCTAAGTCTATTCTTCCCTTAGGTCTACCCCTTCATCAAGGTCTATCCCTCCCTAGGCTTACCCTTCCATCTAGGTTTTGGTTTACCCATTTCCCTAAGTCTACTACATCCTTAGGTCTACCACTTCGTCTACTTCTACCCCTCCCCCAGGTCTATCCCTTCATCTAGGGACAAGGATGCCTGAAAACTTTAAATCAATCAATCAATCATCTAGGGACAGCCATCCTCTAGGTCTACCCCTTCCTCCAGGTCTACCCGTACCTCTTTGCTCTACCCATTACCCGAAGTCTACTCATTCCTTTTAAGTTTATCCCTTTCTTAGGGCTGTCATTTCCTGTAGGTTTCTACCTCTGTCCCTTCCTATAGGTCTACCCTAACCCCCTGGTCTATCCATTTCCCTAAGTCTACTCCTCTCTTAGGCCTATCCCTTCCCTAGAGTTACCCTTCCCTATAGGTGTACCCCTACCCTTATGGTCTGCCCATTCCACTAAGTCTATTACTCCCTTAGGTCTACCACTTCTTCTAGTTCCACCCTACCGTAGGTCTATCACTTCCTCTAGGTCTACCCCTCACCCCTTGGTCTACTCGTTTCCCTAAGTCTACTCCTCTCTTAGGTCTACCTCTTCATCTAGGTTTTTCCCTCCCCTAGGTTTACCCTTTCCTGTAGGTCTGTCCCTTGCCTAGGTCTACCTCTTCCTTCAGGTGTACTCCTCCCCCCTTGGTCTACCCATTCCCCTAATATACTACACCCCTAGGTCTACCACATCCTATAGTTCTAACCCTCCCCTAGGTTTATCCCTACGACTAGGTCTACCCCTCCCCCGTTTGTCTACTCTTCCCTTTAGTCTACCCCTTCCTCTAGGTCTACCCCTCCCCTAAGTCTACCCTTACCTCTATGTCTACTCCTCCTTAAAGTGTACCCCTTCCTCTAGGTCCACCCTTTCTCTAGGTTTACCCTTTCTTCTAGGTGTTCCATTACTCCTTGGGTCTACGCCTTCCCCTAAATCTACTGCTCCGTTAGGTCGACCACTTCCTCTAGTTCTACCCCTCCCTGCTCCTCGTTCACTATTTCATTGTCATCATGAATTTTGCCTGATATCAATGGGTATTATTTTACGCCCCCCCCCCCCCCCCAGTTAGACTTTTCTAAAAAAGCAGTTATCTAAGAACAGACTGTTGGAAAGTACTGTTAATGCAAGGGAGGGAGTTATAAGATAAAAGAATCACTTTTCTTGTGGGCTGTCCACGAGCCCTCGTCATGCCAAATGAGGCGTGTACCTGGTGGGTGGTGGGATAATGCAGAGAGCCTCAGAAAGATCAAAATCAAACTCTCAACAAAACCAACAGTCAATGAAACATCTGTTTTGAGTTACCACACTTATATCGTTAGATATTCTTTGACCTCTCTTTAGAAGTGCCATACTTCTAACATCAGATGTTATCTGCTCTTTGTTTTGAGATGCAATAGTTCTATCATTGGATGTTATCTGACCTCTGTTTAGAGATAATATACTTATTTACTTTGACCTATGTTTTGAAGTGCCATACTTCTAGCATTAGATGTTCTTTAACATCTGCTAGGAAGTGCTATACTTTTAGCATTAGATATTCTTTGACCACTGTTGTGAAGTACCATGCTTATAGCAATAGATGACCTTTGACCTCTGTGTTGAAGTGACATACTTCTAGCAGTGGATGTTCTCTGACCTCTGTATCGTGATACCATACTTATAGCATTAGATGTTCTATGACCTCGGTTTTGAAGTGCCATACTTGTAGCATTGGATGTTCTCTGACCTCTGTTTTAAGATATCATTCGTATATCATTAAGTGTTCTTTTACCTCTCTTTTAAAAGGCCTTACGTATATCATTAAATGTTCTTTGACCTCTCATTTGAAGTGCCATACTTCTAGCCTTAGATGTTCTTTGATATCTGTTTTGAGGTGCCATAATTATATCATTAGATGCTCTTAGACCTCCCCGTTAAGTGTCCTACTTTTAGCATTAGATGTTATTTGACCTCTACTTTTATGTGCCATACGTATATTCTTAGATGTTCATTGACCTCTCTTCTAAAATACCATACTTCTAGCATTAGATGTTCTTTAGCCTCTGTTTTCCGGTACTGTATTTGTAGCATTAAATGCTCATCAACCTCTGTTTTGAGGTGCCATAATTCTTGGATTAGGCGTTCTTTTACCTTCTGTTTTGAGGTGTCATATATCTAACATTAAATGATCTTAGACATCGTTTTGAGGTTCCATATTTTTAGCATTAGATGATCTTTCACCTCATTTTGAGGTGCCATATATTTAGCAATAGATGTTCTTTGACCTCTCTTTGAGGTGCGATACTTCTAGGATTAGATGTTCTATGACCTCTGTTTTGAGGTGCCATACTTGTAGCATTAGATGTTCTCTGACCTCTTTTTTGAGGTGCCATACTTCTAGCATTAGATGTTATTTGACCTCTATTTTGAGGTGCCGTACTTATAGCATCAGATGTTCTATAACCTGTCCTGGTGCTTTACTTCAAGCATTAGATGTTCTTGGAACACTATTTTGAGGAGCCATACTTCAAGCATATGATGTTCTCTGACGCTTTTTTGAGGTGCCATACTCCCAGTATTAGATGATCTTTTGACTTACTTCTATGATGAGTACCATACTTCTAGCAATAATGTTTTTTACCTTCTTTTTCTGGTACCATACTTTTATCATTAGATTTTTCTGCACCTTTATTTTAAGGTACCTTACCTCTTGCATTAGAGGTTTGTTGGGGTGCCATACTTTTAGTACAGATATTTCAATAATCCATTTTTGACATATTCGTCATTCTTATTTTGACTTGGCTTCATCTACATAATTAGGGCAGAGCCACTGATTTTGTTTTCTTTAGCTTTATCTCTGATGTTTGCGTCTATAGACACATCTTGTTGTAAAACATTCAACAACAATCACATCCTATCCTCTTCCCCTCACCCTTCACCCCCAGTCGAAGATCCAAAGGTGATAAGTTTTTTTTTTTTTTTTTTTTTTTTTTTTTTTTACTAATTAGATATAATCTGTTTTCTATGTTACCATTTCAACATCTTTTTCTTCTGTATTCATTACCATTTTCACTTTTTTTTCTTTTTTTTTTTTAATCATTATGACCAAACGTCTTGCCAAGACGAGACCGGAAATGACTTTGTACTAATTTGTATATTTGAATAAGCGTTCATTCTTTCACACATTCCATTGCAGCTATAAAGTCAGAATCTAGAAGACCAATGAGATGATGGCCAGGAAAGTGACCCAAGAAGAGTCGAGCGAGGGAATGATATGACTAGAATGTGTGTGTGTAGATTGCCTTACTTTATGTAAGACACGAAGGAAATTGCAGGGTATCTTTGGATTGATATTTTGCAGATAAAAGATCAGGAATTATTATGTAAATTTCAATAAAGTATTGCATTAATTTTATTTGTAATGCTGATATTTGCAATCGGCCATTACTTTTGATTCTAATTCAGATAGATATTTTCAATATATAAGAAAAATTCTAGCATTATTAGAGCTTCAAAATAATTTTAGAACAAGTTGAACTCAGGAAATGTGCCATATTCAGATATAGAAGGAAGTCTTCCATTACTTCCTGTGAAGTCGAACTTGGGTGTGGACGTGTCTTTCAATGCTCTGTATCGAATCTGGCTTTAAACGGAATCATTGTGTATCTCGTTGTTTATACTATGAAAAATCTCTTTGTGGGTGTTTGCTAGTATTGATATTAGTGAAATATAGTGTTAAAAATCAGTGGTTTCCTTGTATGTGAGGTCTGTAGCGAAAGGCCTGACCCAGCATTTTTGTGTTGGGGCGGGGCTACTTGAAAAGTCATTGAAAAACGACTCAATATGCCCTTCTCTAGAAAACGAAAAGAAAAACTTAATCCCGTGAATGATTTCGATCTATTTGTGACTGAAATCGACACGGTACTCCAAGGAAAAGAGGAAAATATAATGGCAGCAGCTAATGAAGAATGTGATGATTTAGGCAATCATGGCATGTGTGGGCACTGTGAGTCCTATGTCGCTGATGGGATATAATACGATGAATGCCGAAGATGGTACCATGATGAAGAAGCTTGCTTTAATTTAAGGGATGGTACAAGTACTCTTTTAAAAAGCAGGAACATCATTTATAAATGTCCAAGATGTGTCGAGACTGCAAATCCCAATGGTTCATGGGCCAGGCAATCAAGGGAAGACATGATGAGACTAAGCATCAACATAGAAGAGATGAAGGTAAATGTACAACAACAGATGTCTGGTTTTATGGATATGATAACTGCTCAATACACTGATATGCGTCAAGAAATTGTTGAGCTGAAAGAGAAACTCATGGAATACGAACAAGAGAATGTGACCAAGACCACATATGCAAGGAAGTTGAAATCAAGAAACACTTTGGTTATAAAATCTACGGAGGAAAATAAGAAGGCTTCAGATATCAAGAAAACTATCATGAAGAAGATAACCACGAATGTCGAACAGGTCAAAACCTCTAAACAAGGCCACTTGGTAGTTAATTTTGCGGATAAAACTGGGTTAGAAAAGGCTAAAAATTACTTAGAAGAGGTCAAGAATGACATTGAGGTAGAAGTAGATAAAAAGGATCTACTTAAACCGAAGATCAAGGTCTGCAATATTGATGAAAATGAAGATGATATAATTGCCAGTATAATGGAGAAGAATGAATGGTTGAATGATATATGTAAAAATGAAGAGGACTTTAAATTGATCAGGAAGTTTAAATCAAGACAAAGCGGTAAATTACACGTCATTATAAAGTGTAGCCCAACTATCAGGAAAGTCTTCCGTAAAAGGGATGATAGAGTATATACCACGCTTGGAGGATGCTGTAAAATTTGATTCCTACAATGTATTTCAGTGTTATAAATGCCAGGAATTTGGTCATACTGCCGAAAATTGTAGCAAGACTCAGGTATGTGCCAAGTGTAGCCAGGATCATCGAACCACGGAATGTACTGTAAATACGTTAAAGTGTCATAACTGCACAGTGAGGAATTACAATGATATGAATCATAAGACATATGACGATAACTGTAAAGTATACAAGGAGGAGATTACTAGGATAAAAAATAGAACCGATCATGGAGTCTAGCCCATTGGTTAAGTGTGGTCTGATAAATATTCAATCGGTGGGGAATAAAACCATAAAGATTAGAAATCTTATTAACGAAATGGAATTAGATTTATGCTTATTAACGGAAACTTGGTTGCAGGGAAATATTATAGATAACTCAAAGATTCAGGAGATGACGACGTGTACTCACGATTTCTACCATGTACCAAGAAAGGACAAAACTGGAGGAGGAGGGTGTCTTAGTGTCAAAAACCTTCTCTGGGGTTTCTATCATTAATGAAATAGTATTTGAAATGTTTGAATATATCTGTTTAAAACTGACAAGAAACAATAAGGTATTGAATATAATATCATTATATAGACCACCGGGGAGTAATATGAGGAAATTCATTGAAGAATTTAGTATTCTTGTGGGTGTGGTGGACGATATTAAAAATACATTAATTGTTGGAGACTTCAATTGTTGGGTAGATGATGAAAATGATAATAAGGCTAAAGAACTCAAGGAAGTATTTGAGATGTTTAATTTAATAAACAGTGTTTTGGTATCAATGTCAGCAGGTGGTCATACACTCGACTTGGTCATATGTGGAAAAGACTCAGACCTGATAAAAAACCTTGAAGTGGAACCAGACTTTGAGATCTCAAAAACACATAAACTCATCACCTTTGATGTTAATATAAATTGCACCAGAGTATTGAAAAAATGGATCACATATAGGGAACGGGAAAATTTTGATGCTGAGAACTTTATTGAAGCTAGTGTAGCGCAAATGTCTTGTGTGAACACACAATGTGAACATATGGTAGACGTAGAATGTGTTGGGTGTTATACCAAGAAATACAACGATAATTTTGGAAAAATGTCGATACCATGTGTCCCATCAAGAACAAACAAATAGTTGTACGCGAAAATGTTAGATGGTATAATAGTGAGCTATTAAAGGCAAAAAGACACAGACGTAAGATGGAAGGTAGATGGAAAAGAGCCAAATCCTTACAAGCCAGAAATTTATATAATAAGGCCAGAAATGACTATAACATCCTATTAGAAAAAACAAAAAGAAAATTCTACAACAGTGAATGTAAAAAAAACAATAACATAAAGGACTTTCACAAAAACCTTGATGATTTGATGGGATTAAAGAAAAAAATATGTCTTGCCTGACAATGTTTGTGCAGAAAGTTTTGCTTGTGCGACTTGTTAAAGGTTATGAGAGAGATGAAGAATACATATTGTGGAAACGACCCTTTCCCAAACAGTTCAATAAGTGAAGCTCCAAACAAGCAAATTGTATATAATATTTACCTGAACATAATTACCTACGTATATCACAATCCTGTTTTCCTAGCTGTGAAAAAACTGCGTTGATCAAACCAATTTACAAAGGGAAAGGTGATGTAAACGAGCTAAATTCATATAGGCCCATTTCAAATTTATCCTATATGTCAAAGCTTATTGAAAAAGTCATAAGTGAGCAATTATGGGCGCATATTGATGAGTTAGAGGTATTCCCGGAAAATCAATCGGCCTACAGAGCTAATCATTCTACAGAAACTACCTTATGCTCAATAATGAATATGATAGGTCTTCTTGATGGGGGAAATTGTGGAATTTTGATTATGTTAGATCTTAGTGCTGCTTTTGACACTATTGTGCACGAGTACTTACTTGACGACTTAAAGTCTATTGGAGTGACTGAGGAAGCACTGAAATTTTTGCGAAGTTACTTAGTGAACAGGAAGACTATTGTAGAAGTTTCTGGAAACCGATCCAATGAGAGAATTCTTATGAAGGGTGTACCACAAGGTAGTGTTCTGGGCCCTATCTTGTTTAACATATATACTATCGAGCTATCACACATCTTGAAAAAACAAAAAGTGGGTTTTAAACTATATGCATATGATACTCAGTTTTACCTCTCAATTTCAACAACACAAGATACAGAGAAGAAAATTGATTAGATAATGACTGAAATAAAAACATGGATGCAGAGGAAAAAGCTCAAATTAAATCATGATAAAACAGAATGTATGTTCTTAGGCACAAAGGTGGCTTTGAAGAATTACCAGTTAATTCAAAGTATAAAAATTGGTGATGCTGATGTTGGGATTGTGCCTGTTGTGAAAAATTTGGGTGTACTGATAGATTGTAATTTGTCAATGAGGGACCAAATTGTGAACACAGTGAAAGTGTGTAACTATCACCTGAGAAACATAGCATTTATTAAAAAATATTTAACAGAGGGCAGTACAAAAATTTTAGTGATGAGTCATGTAATATCAAGGCTTGATTATTGCAATTCTCTGTACTACAAATTGCCCAATACACTACTAAGAAAGCTTCAAAATGTGCAAAACCGGGCGTCTAGACTGATAAAAGGCATTAAACTAAGGGAGAGAATAACTCCTGCATTGATCGATCTACATTGGTTACCTGTTAAGGCTAGAATTGAATTTAAAATTTGCTTGTTGACTCACAAAGCACTTACAAGTAATAAGCCTAAATATCTTCGTGATTGCTTGGTCCCCTACCCTGAAGCTACCAGCGCCGCTGTAAGAGTTAGACATGCTGATGACCCACATAGACTATTCGAAATTAGTGTGAATCATGCAATAGGAGGAAGAACGTTCAGTTATGCTGCACCGAGACTCTTTAACGACCTTCGACTCGATGTCAAGAATAGCAATAATGTGGCAGCTTTCAAGAAAAACCTGAAGACTTATCTTTTTAGAAAGTGTTATAATAGTGCCCTGAAAACTATTAAGCCTGAATACAAATGCTAGCGAAATAACTGATAACGATACAGAGCAAAATATTAACTGGAAAGAAATTATTTTTTCACACACCAAGGCCCGCCTGAACAGACCTTTAGTGTTTGATAGAGGGCGAGAAATAAACCCGTAAAAGTAAAAAGTAAAAAGTAAGAAATGGCGGACACTGAGGTTCTGATCTTCTCTTCATTTGGAGACCTCTTTTGGATCTAAACTGAGTGGCTTCGGTTTTTTTTATTTGTTTAGATTCATGGTTTGATTTATAGGATGTGGGCTATATGGCCTGATATTATGGTTCTAGGAAGCCATTAAGCACGAGATCCCTATGAAAAAAAGACAACTAAGAAATTTATGATGATCATGAAGACTTCCTTCAAAATAGATATCTGGATCTTGGAGACATGAGGTTACCGAGTTTTTCCTCAAAGAGTAAAACTATATTGAAGGCCAAAGATGACTTGGAAATTATTACAAGAAAATCTTTCATATCTTTCCACTACAATCATCGCCGGTTATTGCAAGATATCAGCCGTCCCTCTGGTGGTAATGTTTCCCAGTGCACTGGCATAAGGCCACAGATGAACCCCGTTATTGACCACACCTTCTTTTAGAGATTGGAAATAGTACTCCCTCAAAATTTTAGGTAGATTTAGCGAACCCTTTTACCATCCATTACATCATTCCCTGGAGACAGTGTGTAACTTTGGTGAGAAGTAAAAGTCTCCGGAGCTTCAGATGTCAGTTTCCGTGGGTCTTGTGTCATCAAGGGATTTTTGAAGGCAGGAGAAGGAACTGTCTTTTTTTAATACTAGGTTGAATGAAGTTGAATGCTGGCAGCAACTCCTGCGATTCCTTTAGGAATCACGGGTTCTTGGTACCCCCAAAAGCCTCCTTTGGTACCTCCCAGAGGAACCTAGACCCATTTTCCACCAAGAGGGCCTATTGCCGGATTTTTCTCTGGGTTAAATGAAAATATGTTTGGATCAAGGAAAACAGGGGACACCTTTGAGTTTTTTGGGATGGTGGAGGAGGGGGGAATAATTATTAGAGTGAAGCTAACTTTAGCTCATGAAGTCTTACATTTGATTATGTTGTCTAATTGACATTGACAATTATTTCTTCATACACACAAACATTGACATATACACACATAAATAAATAAATAAATAAATATATATATATATATATATATATATATATATATATATATATATATATATATATATAATATATATATATATATAATGTATATATATGTGTGTATGTATATATATATATATATATATATATATATATATATATATATATATATATATATATATATATATATATAATCCTCATCGAATTCGATGGCCTTAGTAGTGTTTCTTACATGAATCCTCTTATTTCCTCAGCCTCTATGTTTTTTTTGTTTTAATAAAAGATTGATTATTCCTTCCTATTCACTATAAAACTGTCTTTATCAAGTGATTACTCGTTTACACAAGTTCACAATTGCTATTATACATGAGCTTCTGCAAATAATATGATTAATTATGTTGAGATTATACTCTAAAGAAATTAAACATCCCAAACACAAAAAAATGAAAAGGTGATTATTTTTCAAAATTCAGAAGATTATGAAGATGATAATGATTAGTAACATACTTACACACACTCACGTATACAAACATATACTGTATATATATATATATATATATATATATATATATATATATATATATATATATATATATATATATATATATTTATATATATATATATATATATATATATATATATATATATATATATATATATATATATATGTATATATATATATATATATATATATATATATATATATATATATATATATATATATATATATAAAAACTTAAATGTATATATATATATATATATATATATATATATATATATATGTATATATATATATATATATATATATATATATATATATATATATATATATATATATATATATATATATATATATATATATATATATATATATATATATATTATTCCTGCACATTCTAGACACACGCCTTGACCTGCACTACAAGGATTAGCCATGTAGCTTTGTCCTTGAATTAAAATCTCGCTGATTTTTTTTTTTTTTTTTTTTTTTTTTCAAGTTGGTGCTTGGAGAGGGGATTCTTACAGCTTCAGCTATTGTAAGTCTATCTTAGTAGTTCTCCCTGTGAACAATCTGAGTTTCATCAATTAATTCTTTCAGGGTAGGGTTTCCGGTCGTAATATCTAAATAGTGTTGGTTTATTGCCCCTGATTTTTTTGTTCCAGCCTCCGTCTTCGGACTGTTGTGTAGTATGTCCAAGGTAATTTTTCTCTCTGAGATGTTTACATCTCCTCAGGGACGTAGTAAGTATGTTAGGAAAAATAAAATTTCTTAGAAATTGTCGATTGGGTCAAGCGGTGTGGGCGGAGCTAATGCCGTGATGTCATTGGAGGTGCTTGGCTGATTTTCTCCACTGAATTAACATAGGAGTCTTTGGTTTTTATACATTTAATCCATTGCATGATAGTCAAAGAAATTAGGGTTTATTGAAAAGTTTACTGCATAGAAAGATATATATCATATACACTCTTAATTCGTCAGTTTACCTTCAATAATGATAAGTTTTTTATTATTGTTATAATTTTTTAAGGTAAACAGGTAAATTAAGTTCATATACATTGTACAGCTTTTATGCTATAAACAATTTCCAATAAATCATAATTTCTATGACTATCATTTCAGCTGG
Organism: Palaemon carinicauda; assembly: GCF_036898095.1. NCBI lineage: Eukaryota > Metazoa > Arthropoda > Malacostraca > Decapoda > Palaemonidae > Palaemon > Palaemon carinicauda. The sequence goes on along the minus strand of NC_090727.1, from coordinate 23,022,997 downwards.
CAATGAGCACCATAACTTTGGCTAATATTTCGAAGTGCCATATTTCTATTATTAGATGTTATTTAACATATGTGGGGCCATATTTGTAGCATTGTATGTTCTATGACCATTGTTTTGAGATACCATACTCATAACATTAGATGTTCTTTGACCTCTATGTTATTTTACCTCTGTTTGGAGGTTCCGTACTTGTATTATTGGATGTTTTCTGACCTCAGTTTTGAAATACAATACTTATAACATTAAATGTTCTTTGACCTCTCTTTTAAAGTCCCATACTTTTAGTATTTGATATTCTTTAACATCTCTTTTGAGGTTCCATACTTCTATCATTGGATGTTCTTTGACCTAAATTATGTTTTGAAGTTCCATACTTCTGGCTTTAGATGTTCTTTAACTTATGCTAAGAAGTGCCTTACTTTTAGCATTGGATGTTCTTTGACCTTTATTTTGAGATACCATAGTTATAACATTGTGTGTTCTTTGACCTTTCTTTAGAAGTGTTATACTTCTAGCATTAGAGAATCTTTAGCCTCTGTTTTTAAGTAGCACAATTATAGAAAAGGATGATCTTTGACCTCTGTTTTGAAGTGCCCTACTTATAGCATTGATTTTTTTTATCTCTCTTTTGAAGTGCCATACTTGTAGTATTGGATGTTCTCTGATCTCTGTTGTAAGGTATTATACTTATAGAATTGTGTTCTTTGACTTCTCTTTCAAATTACCATACGTATATCATTAAATGTTCTTTGACCTCTCTTTTGAAGGGCCATACTTTTAGTAGTAGATGTTCCTTGACCTCTGTTTTGATGTCTCATACTTCTAGAATTGGATGTTTGGCCAATTCTGTTTGAGATACGATACTTCTAGCATTATATGTTATTTGACCTCTCTTTAGATGTGCCATACGTATATCGTTAGCTGTTCTTTGACTCCCCTTTTGAAGTACCATACTTCTATCATTAGATGTTCCTTGACCTCTCTTTTGAGGTGTCATACTTCTAGAATTGGATGTTCTCTCATCTCTGTTTTGAGATACCATACTTTTAGTATTAGATGTTCTTTGACATTTGTTTTAAGGTACAATACTTGAAGCATTGGATGTTCTATTACTTTTAAGGTGCCATACTTCTAGCGTCAGATGTTCTTTGACCTCTGTTTTCAGGTACCCTTTTCTAGCATTAGATATTCTTTAATCTCTGTTTTGAGGTACCATACAGGTAGCATTGAATGTTCTGTGACTTCTGCTTTGAGAGTCCATAATTCAAGCATTAGATGTTCTTTGACCTCTGTTTTGAGGTGCCGTACTTCTAGCATTAGATGTTCTTCAAACTGTGTTTTGATATACCATACTTCCAGGAATAGGCGTCCTTTTGCCTACCCTTTTGAAGTGCCATATTTGTAGCATTAGATGATCTTTGACCTCGTTTTGAGGTGCCATATTTATAGCAATAGATGTCCTTTGATCTCTCTTTGAGGTGCGATACATCTATGATTAGATGTTTTATGACATCTGTTTTGAAGTGTCATACCTCTAGCATTGGATGTTCTCTGACCTCTATTTTGAGATGTCATACTTCTAGCATCAGATGATCTTTGACTTCTGTTTTGAGTGCCATACTTCTAGCATCAGATCTACCTCTATTTTGAGTTACCATACTTCTAGTTTTCGATGTTTTTTTTTTTACCTCTTATTTTTTCAGCTGCCATACGTTTAGCATTAGATTTTCTTGGACCTATGTTTTAAGGTACCTTACCTCTTGCATTAAAGGTTTTTGACCTACTATTTTTAGTTGTCTTACTTCTTGCATTATAGGTATGTTGGGGTGCCATACTTTTAGTGCAGGTATTTCAATACTCCATTTTCGAAATATTCGTCATGGCTATTTTGACTTTGCTTCATCTACACAATTAGGGCAAAGCCATTGAAATTTTTCTTTAGTTTCGTCTGTGATGTTGGCGTCTATAAAGACACACCCATTGTGATAGAACCTTCCAAAACATTCACATCCTATCCTTTTCCCCCCACCCTTCACCCCCAGTCGAAAATCCACAAAAAAGCCAACTATCCATCATTTTGTACTTATTTTTATAATTCTTTTACTATATAGATATTTTCTATCATATAGACTTCTACGTTACTATTTTAATATCCTTTCCTTTCTTATTTATCACGATATTCACATTTTTTCTGTCATTATTTAGACCAAATGTCTTACCAAGATGAGACCAGGAATGACTCTGTACCAGTTTGTATATTTAGATAAGCATTCCCTCTTTCACACATTCCGTTGTAGGTATAACGTCAGAATATGGAAGATCAACAAGATGATGGCCAGGAAAGTGCACCGAGAAGAGTCCAGCGAGAGAATGATATGACTAGGAGGAAATTGCAGGGTATAGTTGGATTGATATTTTTCAGATAAAAGACTATAAATTGTTATGTAAATTTTAACAAAATATTGGATTAATCTTACTCTTAATGCTGATATTTGCAATCGGCTATTAATTTCGATTTTGACTCAGATAAATATTTTCATTTTTTAAGGAAATTATAGCATTATGAGAGTTTTGAAATAATTTTAGAACAAGTTAAACTCAGGTGTGCCATATTCAGATATAGAACGAAGTCTTCCATCACTTCCTTTCAAATGCCGGAGACTCTGAGGATCTGATCTTCTCTTCAGTTAGAGATTTCCTTTGGATCTATACTTTGTGGCTTCGGTTTTTTTAATATAGGATGTGGTTATATGGTCTGATAAAAGGATGTAGGAAGCCATTAAGCAAGAGATGCCTATAGATAAAGAAAGACAGCCAAGAAAAGGATGATGATCATGACGACTCCCTTCAAAATAGAAATCTGGATCTTGGAGCCTTAAGGTTAGCGAGTTTTCCCTTGAAGAGAAAAATTATATTAAAGACCAAAGATGACTTTGGAATTATTAAAAGGAAATCTCTCATATTTTTCCTCTACAACCATCGCCAGTTATTGCAAGATCTCAGCTGTCTCTGTGGTGTTAATGATTCGCTCTGGCATAAGGCCACTGATGAAGCACGTTACTGACCCCACTTGTTTCTAGAGATCGGAAATAACTCTCCCTTAGATTTCTAGGAAGATTTAACAAACCCTTCTTCCTTCCAATGCATCATCCTCTGGAAACAGTGTGTAACTTTGGTGAGAACTAAGTCTCCGAAGCTTCAGATGTCAGCTTCAGTGGATCCTGTGTCTTCAAGGGATTGTGGAAGGCAAGATAAGGAACTTGTGTCTATTTTCAATATTAGGTTAAATGTAGATGAATGCTGGAAGCACCTCCGGTGATTCCGGAGGAATCACGGCTTTTTGGAAGCTCCGACCCATTTACCACCAAGAGGGCTTATTGCCGGTTTTTTTCTGTGGAGGCAATGAAAATCTGTTTGGACCAGGGGAAACCTTTTGAGTTTTTCGGGATGATGGGGGAGGGGGATAGTTATTATAATGAAGCTGAATTTAGATCAAGAAGTCTTTTGTTGTCTATTTGACATTGGCAATTATTTCTTCATACACACAAACCCATTTATATATATATATATATATATATATATATATATATATATATATATATATATATATATATATATGTATATATTCATATCTATATATATATATATATATATATATATATATATATATATATATATATATATATATATACAGTATAAATACTTTATATATATATATATATATATATATATATATATATATATATATATATATATATATATATATATATATATATATATATATCTATATATATATATATATATATATATATATATATATATATATATATATATATCTATATATATATATATATATATATATATATATATATATATAATTTATGCATATGAATATATATATATATATATATATATATATATATATATATATATATATATATATATATATATATACTATGTACCATATATATATATGTATATATATATATATATATATATATATATATATATATATATATATATATATATATATATATATATATGTATATGTATATATGTATGTATATACTTTATATATATATATATATATATATATATATATATATATATATATATATATATATATATATATATATATATATATATATATATATATGTGTATATATGTATATACTCTGTACCGTGTATGTATACTGTATATATGTATTTATATGTATGTATATATCATACATATACCGTTTATATTATTATATATGTATAAATATATGTATAAATATATATATATATATATATATATATATATATATATATATATATATATATATATATATATATATATATAAATATACAATGATACAAATGGTATATATAATATATACATACATTTAAATACATATATACAGTATATGTACATGGTACATAGTATATACATATATACACATATTTATATATACATATATGTAAAGTATATACATACATATATACATAGATATATATTCATATATATATATATATATATATATATATATATATATATATATATATATATATATATATATATATATACATATATACACGGTACATAGTATATACATTATGTATATATATATATATATATATATATATATATATATATATATATATATATATATATATATATATATATATATATATATATATATATATATATATATATATATATACGGATTTTGAGCGAAGCGAAAAATCTATTTTCGGGTGAGATGGCCATGTCGTCCTGATGGAAGTTCCTATAGGGTAGCTTCCTAGGCTATATTACAACTACGGCGATATTCCCAGAGAATTTACCTTAAGGTACCAGAATTTTAACTCCTGGAGCGAATATCCCTCGTGAAAGGGATATCGCGACATATCAGAGGACGTATTCTTGACACGCCACATGGCAATCTGCACCCCGAACAGAGATTAGGTATCGCAGGGGGCAATTGGCAAGAAACGAAATCGGGAAATAAAAAGGGGAAGCCGCTCCCAAGGCTCCCTATCTCCCGTTTCGTAAGCGTGCCTGGCGCCAATCCTGGCGCCATCTGTATTCCTTGTAGCGTACTCGAGGTGCTACAGATACTGTATGTAGGGAGGGGTCCTACAGCCCTTTCTTAGAAAGGCAAGGGCGGGTCCATCAGGACGACATGGCCATCTCACCCAAAAATAGATTTTTCGCTTCGCTCAAAATCCGTCTTTTGGGCTCAAGCCATGTCGTCCTGATGGAAGTACACCAGAGCATTACTGTATCTGTGGATTCTCAGAACGTGCCGTACTCCCCGGAGGTAATTTTTCTCGGTCGACTAGACCTAGAGACCTGAGATGTTACCGTTATACATCTTTTCAACTAACTATAAACCATGTTAGAGCTTCCTGCCCTCTACAGGGAAGAGTCCTCCTAGACTCTGGAAAAGTCTCGAAGAGTACATATACCTATGTATGAATACCAGGCAAGCTAATATAGTGGTCTCACCCTATATTAAGTAAAGCATAGTTTGTAAAAAACCACTGCGTTAACATGAAATATCGACCAGTTCTCCGCACAATACTTGTATTGGACAAAGGTTTATATCCGCATAGGAGGAAAACCAATGCAACATAGCTTGCATAAAGGAACAATTCTATTAGAATTATCCCAGATAAGGTACATAGAATGAATGCTCAATTATACCAATAAATTGACACAGGTGAAGGAGACGCAAGGTTCTCAAGAACAAGTTTATTGACAGGCAATAAATAGACAGGTTAACCACAATTATATATATATATATATATATATATATATATATATATATATATATATATATATATATATATATATATATATATATATATATATATATATATAAGAAGAGGATAACCCAAAACTTTAAGCATAAGTATGATAGTAAACAGAACTTGTTTGTTTGTCTGAAAGAAAAAACATTAAATGCCACTTTTAAGATACCGAGGTATCAAAGTCATAAAAGTCTGTATTACAAATCAATGACATTAGCGTTAGAAACGCTCGGCACACATGTCTGCACTTATGCTAGGTTCACCTTTGGAAATGGAACAGTCTACATGGGAACACAGTGCCCTCACTTAGTTTGTAGTACAGTATGTAACTACACACTCACCCTGGAATTAATCGTCCCAATTAAAACCACTGTTCCTCGCAGAGTTAAACAGTAGGGTTAACAACGCGACCCACTGCTACCACAGATCTCTTTAGTTCCTCTACTTGCTTTGCATAGTGGCGAAAGAACACTCTGGAAGACTTCCAGCCAGTGTATGAACGGAGATGTTCAAAATCCATACAATTAAAGAAATTTAAGGATGAGGCAACTTTCCTCGGATCGTGACCTGCGGGTGTACTGTCTGGATCCGCTCTGCGAATAAAATATGTGATTTTCGCCCTGAGTTGATTCAGAGATAAATTTGAGCCTAATGTTTCTCCCCTGAATAGTTGACCACCCTTGAAGTCTGAAGTTCTATGAAGATAGACCTTCAGGCATTCTACTGGACATAGAGATGCATCTTCTTTCAGAGGGCAGATTCTCCAGGGACCCCACCTGTTGGTAGGTAACTCATTCTTGGCGAGAAACGTAGGATCCGGAAATAGGTTCAGTTCTCCCCCATCCAAGAACTGAACACGACCTGCCTCTCTCGAGAGGGCTACAATCTCACTAACCCTGGCCCCGGATGCGAGTGCAAATAGGAAAATAACTTTTTGTGTCAAATCCTTTAACGCACACTCTTCATTGCTCAACAGAGAAGCGAAATGAAGAACTTTGTCTAAAGACCATGAGATGAGCTTTGGAGGTGCTGAAGGTCTGAGCCTAGCTCAGGCTTTCGGGACTTTATTAAAGATCTCGTTACCTAGGTCGACCTGGAAGGCATATAGAATAGGTCTTGTCAAAGCAGACTTACACGCTGAAATCGCGTTAGCTGCCAATCCTTGACCATGGAGGTGGATGAAGAAAGATAAGCAGAAGTCTGTCAAGATCTCCTGCGGATTCTTCGCCTTGACAAAGGCCACCCATTTTCTCCAAGATGACTCATATTGCCTTCTAGTAGATTTGCACTTATATTCCTCAAGGAAGTCTATGCTGGCTTTCGAAATCCCGAAACGCTTTCTCACCGCTAGGGAGAGAAAGTCATAAGCTGCAGGGTCCAGGTTTTCTGTAATGAAGCGCAGACAGTCGACTTCTGGACTCGCTGGGTCAGAACTGGATCTGGTAGCGGTACAAACTTCAGCTGTAGTTCCAATGCCAGGGGGAACCACATGCTGTTCAGCCACTTGTGGGCCACTATTGCCGCTACCCCCTTGAAGGATCTCAGTTTGTTGAGGACCCTCAACAGAAGGTTGTGAGGAGGGAACAGATAAATCCTGGACCATCTGTTCCAGTCGAGGGACATCGCGTCCACTGCTTCCGCTAAGGGGTCCTCGTACGGGGACACGTACAGGGGCAACTTCTTGTTGTCTTTCGTCGCAAAGAGGTCTATCTGCAGTTCTGGGACTTGATTCAGAATGAAGGAGAATGATCCTGCGTCTAAGGACCATTCCGACTCTATCGGTGGGAACCTGGATAGAGTGTCCGCTGTCACATTGCGGACTCCTTGAAGGTGAACTGCCGACAGGTACCAATTCTTCTTTTCCGCCAATCGGAAGATGGCCAACATCACTTGGTTGAGAGGTGGTGACCTCGATCCTTGTCGATTCAAGCATCTCACAACTACCTCGCTGTCCATCACCAACCTTATGTGGATCGAGTGACGCGGGGAGACTTTCTTTAAGGTAAGGAGCACTGCCATAGCTTCTAGAAAGTTTATGCGAAAGGTCTTGAATAGCCTGGACCAAGTCCCCTGGACTTTTTTCCGATGAGAGTGACCTCCCCATCCCTCCTTCGAGGCGTCTGAGTGAATCGTCACCGACGGGGGAGGTGGCTGAAGAAGAACCGACTTCTTTAGATGTCTGGCTTGGGACCAAGGCCTGAGAAGAGTACTTAGCCGAAGCGGAACTGGTCTTCTCAGATCTCTTCGCGCGTTTGATGCATAACTTCTCCAAACTCCGGTTGCATCCTTTAGCTTTGCTCTTAGCATTGGGTCTGTCACCGAAGCAAACTGGAGAGAGCCCAGTACCCTCTCCTGTTCGCTTCTTGATATCCTTTCGGAATCTAGAAGTCTCTTGACAGAACCCGCTATCTCCTTCCTTTTCTTCGCCGGGATGGAGAAACGGTGTGACAAAAGATCCCAGTGGATTCCCAGCCACTGGAACTTTTGAGATGGAGAAAGTCGAGGTACTCTAGGAACTGGATCACTTGACTGGAAGCTTGCAAGCATTCTGTCTCGGATGCTGTTCACACCAACCAGTTGTCCAGGTAGGCTACTACCTGAATTCCCTTTAGGCGTAATTGTTTGAGAGCTACTCTCACAAGCTTCGTAAAAATCCTTGGGGCTATGTTTAGCCCGAATGGCATGGCTCTGAAGGCGTATAGTCTTCGTTGTAGCCTGAACCCTAGGTAGGGGGAGAGTCGACGGCTGATTGGAATGTGCCAATAGGCGTCTGACAAGTCTATAGAGACGGAATATGCCCTCTTGGGCAGTAAGGTCCTCATGTGTTGCAGTGTTAGCATTTTGAATTTGCAATTCACTATGAACTTGTTGAGTGGCGACAAGTCCAGAATGACTCTGAGCTTTTCCGAGTCTTTCTTGGGAACACAAAACAGCCTCCCTTGGAATTTGATAGACTTCACCTTTCGGATCACATTTTTCTCCAACAGTTCTTGAACGTACTCCTCCAGAACGGGGGTGGAGTGTTGGAAAAACTGAAGGCACGGGGGTGGAGTGCTGTACCAGCTCCAGCCCAGTCCATTCTTGAGTAGGCTGTGGGCCCAGGGATCAAAGGTCCACCGATCCCGAAATTTCAGAAGTCTCCCTCCTACCGGTATCATCTCACTTGGACTGCCGTCCTGAGGTCTTGCTTCCCTGACCACGACCACCCCTGAATCCCCTTCCCCTTGAGGGGCGCCTAGACGAGCCTCTGGCTGCTCCTCTACGCTTTGCTCGAAAGGAAGTAGACTGCCCTTTGAACGCTGGGGTGAATGCCGTGGACTGTGTCGACACGGCCTGGGGTACCCACTGAAAAGTGGTTGGGGTTTGTGCCACGATCTAGGGCACTGGAGGCAATGGCAATTGCAGTTGCTGTTGCTGTCTAAAAGGCTTGGCTGGCCGAGACGGTAGCCTAGTCCTCATAGTCTTCCTCTTTGGTTGAGGACCCTCATCCGGGGAAGACTTTCTTTTGATAGCCAGGCCCCACTTCTGGAGAAGGTTTCTATTCTCCAAGGCGGCCTTATCAACAACTTCTTTGACCAAGTCGGTAGGGAAAAGGTCTTTTCCCCAAATGTTGGAGGAGAGTAGTTTCTTTGGCTCGTGCCTCACCGTAGCCGAGGTGAACACGAACTCCCTACAAGCTCTCCTTGCCTTGACGAAGCCATAAAGGTCCTTCGTCACTGTGGCCAGATGAGTCTTGGCCACCACCATGAACATTTCATGGACCTTGGGGTCACTTGCCATCGTCTCAAGATTAGTCTGAAGAGACATTGAGGCAGCCAGTCTTTCTTTTGTCTCGAACTCTCTTTGCAAAAGAAAGTCAGACAGCTTAGGGAGGTCCTCGCCGAACTGACGTCCGGCAATATCAGCCTCCAACTTTCCAATTGAGAACGTAAGATGGACGTCCTTCCAGTCTTTGTGGTCCATAGGCAGGGCCAGCGACAAGGGTTTACACTCCTCCAGGGAGGGGCAAGGCTTGCCGGCCTCGACTGCTTTTAGTACAGCCGCAAACCCTTTCTGTAAAAAGGGGAAGGCTCTAGCAGGCGAGGACAAAAAGGAAGGGAGCTTCTTGCTCAATGAAGCTACCTTTGAGTTAGAGAAGCCCCTCTCTTTCATCGAGGATGAAAGTAGAGCTTGAGCCTTATCATGGTCCATCACTATGACCTCCTTCGGCTCTGTCTCCTCCTTTGAAGCTGGTTCCTTCCTCAGCCGGACATAACAGTCCGGATATGATGCCTTGCTGGGCCAGAATTCCACCTCCTCCAGGGGAACTGAGCCCAGCTTATCCGAGATGACGATCTTTCCAGTCGTAATCGGCATGTGCTCAGCATACCTCCATGGGTTAGCATCTGAGCACAAGGGAAGGTCTTTCACATTGAGCTTTTTCTGGGGCCCATATGATTCTGCAAGGCACTGCATCCGCAGTTCAATTGCAGCCGCCTTCTCCTCATTCTCCTTCTGCATTTGTTGGATCATTCCAACAATAGAAGAGAGGGCCTGTCCCAGCTCTACTGGGAGACCGGCCGATGTTGAGGGAATAGGCTCCGGAATCTGAACCGGAGTAGCCGACACCTCATCGACCTCTTCCTCTACAACGTCTGGGGCTTGAACTTCATCCTGGGCTTCTGCCAGGAGGTCTTCTTCCAGACGTTCGTCCACGTCAGACATCCTGTCATCTAACTGGATGTCTTGCATCGCGACCATGACTTCAGCATCCACCTGGATCTGAACTTGGGGGATCTCCTCTTGAGGCTGGGGAGTCACTGCATCAGCTGATGCCTTAGGGAAAAGACACGCCCTCATCTTCTCACTTGGAAGATACGGGCCAGAGGTGTTCTTTTGGAAGCCCCTTACCCAGGTACGAAGCTTCTCCCTTGCTATATCCCTTGATTCCGCCGTCCTAGGGAAATCAAAGGCCTCAGTAATTAGGTTAGTGCACACAGTACATACCTGAGGGTCCCAATACCGGAGATCATCCTTGGAGACAGCGCATGCTGCGTGTCTCCTACAAAACTCATGTCCGCAGAGGTTCTTGCTGCGGACGTTGCAGAAAACACTTCCGCACTTCGGAGGGTCCTTCTGTAAAGAGAAGAAATTTCCATGAGTATCAAGTGAACTATGTATCACTGGATATGCATAGTATAGCATAACAATTCAGAAAGGAAAGACACACACTTGTGTTTCCCTCACAACCCATTGTTGCAGCCTTCCAGATAATAAAATCGAATGGTTAATCTCTTCTAGAGTAACCAATGCAAAGTTTCCAGAGGAAACAGGTGGAGCTCACACCTAAGCAATGATTTTAAAATCCTGGATAATAGACAGGAAAGAACTCACTTTCCTATCTGTAGGGCAACAGCAGAGGGCTGTGAAAGAAAACACAAAAGTGCTAGAACACACAGTGCTGTACCAAAACCCATACTATAGTTTTCTTCTTACAGTATCTCTTATACTGAAGAATACTGGTACAGTATAGGAGGTTATGTGCCGGCCGGCACACACCATAACTAGCTTTAAAGTATACTACTTAACAGCTATAAGGCGGCAGAACGCTGGTTCAAATGCATGTGCCGGCCGGCAGTAACTGCCGGCCGGCACAGCCAATGTCGATCAGCAATGACTGCTGACTGACCATTACACAAGGTAGTACCCGGCTGCCGGCCACACTCTTGGCGACCGGCAGACAAGGGCTGACATTAGCCGGCCGGCAAAGGTACAGGACCGTTGCCAGCCGGCAGCAAAAGAACCAGAGGACTACAACTGCCCGGCTGCCGGCCTCATAGGCCGGCAGCCAGGTCGGGTACAGCACTAGAAGAAAACAGAATGGATGCCGGGATAAGAGTGTACACTACCTCTAAGCCCGGCAATCCGAAAGAGGGCATATGAGGAAGGGGAGAATCTAATTCAGGCTTCCTGACCAATGCCGTCTGACTCTGCAGGCAGGCATGGATGAGGGACCAAGGGAGGTCCGGGCAGCACTCAAAACAGAAGACCCTTGCCGGCCAGAAGCTCTGCCGGCCGGCAAGGGACTGAGTCAATTCCACATCCTAACCTATTCTAGGTCCAGATG
>NC_090727.1:22986095-23006095 GCF_036898095.1 Palaemon carinicauda | reverse complement strand
CAATTCTTACACCTTAGCCCCTTCATGAACTCATAGCTTTGTCAGCCTCATTTACTTTCCTGTCTAAATATTCTCTCCAGTCATTCCTGGTTTTTATTTTGACCTCGCTATCAATACCAGAATACTTAGTATGATCTACCTTGTAATTTTAATTACTTCCTCGAAATCTTTCAACAATGAATATCTGTCATTTCCTCCTTATTATAGATTCTCAATTATCATTTGATATCCATGGCTTTCTCCTCGCAACTGCATGTCCTAAAACCTCACTACCAACTAGATGATATCTGTTCTTAATAACACACCATTCATTAATTCTCTGCTCGTGGTCTTTCAAAGTCTCTAAGACTGCAAATCAATTCCTACATTCAATTGCAAATATTAATTTGTGCTCATCTTCCAGAAGCTTGGTTGTATCAAAGCTAGGTATTCTATTAACAACCAAGTTTCTACATTTATGTTGTATGCTTTCAGTTTCAATTTCACTGGGTTAAGGAGGAGCTGGTGATCGCTATCAATATCTGCACCTTTATAGCATTTTACATTTCTCCTTCTCTTTTTAGTAATAGCGATGTGATTTTTTTTAATTGCTATATATATATATATATATATATATATATATATATATATATATATATATATATATATATATATATATATATATATATATATATATATATATATATATATATATATATATATGTGTGTGTGTGTGTGTGTGTGTGTGTGGGTATGCATATATTTATGCACACACACACACACACATATATATATATATATATATATATATATATATATATACACATACATATATATATATATATATATATATATATATATATATATATATATATATATATATATACATATATATATATATATATATATATATATATATATATATATATATATATATATATATATATATATATATATATATATATTCATACAGAGGAATTGCCATATATATATATATATATATATATATATATATATATATATATATATATATATATATATAGTTTTGCCAATAGAAAGATATATTAAACACCTTGATTTTTCGAGATCAATGCAGTATTACCAAGACTGTTGAGTACTTTTCTGTTTGTGAGATTTTCATCTTCATACCTTATCACCATAATTTTAAAACCAAAGACAACAAACATAATTATCAATTAGAACATTAGATGATTGCTGGTATTTGTTTACAAGAGCACGCTCTCCATTTACTCCCAAATTATGCAATTCCTGGAACTCTCTTCTTTTTTTACAGTAATTAGGAGGTTCTTTAAATGTTGGGAAAGCAAAAAATAGCAAGATATGTTGCAGGAGGGGAGGGTGGAGGGGAGGGGAGGGGGAGGGATTCGTGGCGGAGGTACTAATCAACCGGGATGCGATATCATCAACATAGTCAACAAAGAGAAGTTCGTGACATTAGTGTACATTTGGTATATATTCAAAATACATACTAAATTAAAAATGGAGTATTTACTCAAAAGGGTCACTATTTGTGAAATGTATATTTTACAATATGTAAATATTTTATATAAATCATAGTAAAGGTTTTTTTTTTTTAAAGAAACTATTCCCAGACAACGTTTGACTACACTAACGCCATCTATTGACCACTGCCTAAGGATACCTGCCAATTTCCCGCCAATGAAAACAGTCATACGCTGCAAAAATAGTAATTCTCGTAAAAAATTTCTTTAAAAAAAGAATAATATTCATTGTCAAGTATTACCAAATAAAATATACAAATCACAAATAGTGACACTTTTGAGTAATTGATCCATATTTTAATTTAGTATATATTTGGAATACAGTATATACCAATGTCCGCTGACGTCACGAACTTATCTGTGATTGACTCTGTTGACGATGTCGGTTCTAGGTCGCATAGTACCTCCTCCACCAACCCTTTCCCCTACCGCAACATTTGGTATTTTTTTTTCTTTTTTTCTTCTTTTTTTTTTGCATTTAAAGAACCTCCTAATTACTGTACAAAAAGAGGAGAGCTGTATGAATGCATAATTTTGGAGTAAATGGAGAGCGTGCTCTTGTAAACAAATACCTAATTAAAACTAGAAATTAGACGAAATTGAAAACCTAAAATCTTTAAAATTATAAAGATAAAATTATAACTGAAAAACAAATGATAGATATAATAAATCGTAAGTAGAAAAATATTAGGCTTACAAAACCGATAGCTTTTACATGATCGATATTGCCAATGAGTTTGTAGCAAAGAATCATTATAGTCAGGTTGCTTTGGTAAATTCACCACATAGGCCTACCGGTATTTCATGATAGCTATTATATACATTTTGTTATTGGTCGCATAAAATTCGTCCAAAAATATGAATTTTTCGTTGCTAGAATCCGTTTTCCGAGGTCAGGAAACCGTTCTTCTTTATTGACCAAACTTGCTTCCTAAGCATTTTCTAATCCTTTTTTCGAGTTGTTGCACTCTTCCTTGGGCCTCTTTATTTCCTCATCCTTTCTTCTTATCTAACTATTTTATTCTTTCATTGCCGCATTTAAAGTGTCTAACTGTCTATACATGTCTGAAACACTTGGGATTTCCTCTGCTCCTTTCTTGTTGCTCCTCCCTTTATTCAGAGGAACTTTTGCACACAACAAAATACCCATCGATATCTTCCGTTTTCTTTATCGTCCTCAATAGGGATTTTAGGACGAAAGATTCCTATATAATCAGTTATCTATAATTATAGAAATGATTGAATCTCTGAAAAAAAATATGAATTGATTTGTTAAATATATCACTTAATCCAATGAAAACAGTGATTCTCAAATTTGGGAGTTAAATGATAAAAATTTTCATAATAATGTTTAATATTAATATATTGTAAACTTATTTTGATCTGTAGTGAGCAGGAAACGAATAATACTCCAACAAAAACGAGTAAGATACACGTATTCTCTCTTATTTTTGGTGTAAACCAACATCCAAACTCTCATTGCTGTTATTGTTATTTCGTAAACACAAAAGATAAGGCCGTCCAAAAACGCATTAACGGGTAGTTTCCCCAAGGAATCGTGGTCAGAAATGCATAAAACACAAGATAGGGAGATATTGTGCAATAGGTGTCTACGGGACTTTTAAGGTCTGTCTATCAGAAATTCAAAGATTTCAGTTGTCATTCCCTTGAGCATGACAAAAATCTTTATTGTCTTAAAGAAAATTTGATATAAATTTTTTCCGTTCTACCTTAAACTCATTTGGGATAAACATAGTTACATCAACCAGTTGTGTTATTTACCCTTTTTTATGTTACGGTTATTCATGGCCGTCTTCTGTATTATTCATTGCAACAGCTCTATGCAAAGAAGGATTTGCAACATATCCACTCAGTCTTGTATTCGTTCTCTTCACTTTCCAAAATTTTCTCTTGTAACTTGCTTTTATTCTGATTATGTTTAACCTTGCTTTCATTATTAGAGAGAAACTTGAAAGTCTATTATATGTTGCAAAGAAACTTTTTTTTATTTGTTAGACTACTGTGAGCATGAGGATGGAATTAGCCTCAATGAAATAAGAGCACATCATAATCAGTTGTTTAAATGGAGAGAACCGCCACAATATTTAATCCTATCAGCAAATCTTTTCTTAACCTATTCATATTTTCAAGCTCACCCTCTATAATTATTTTTGGTATGCATATATTATTAATACTTTAGTTTTTCTATTTCTATTTCAATACAATGAACCTCAAACAACAATATATATATATATATATATATATATATATATATATATATATATATATATATATATATATATATATATATATATATATATATATGTGTGTGTGTGTGTGTGTGTGTGTGTTTGTGTTTATATTATTATTATTATTATTATTATTATTATTATTATTACTACTATTATTATAAATAATTGCTAAGCTACAACCCTAGTTGGAAAAACACAATTCTATAAGCCCAAGGACTTCAGCAGGGAAAACAGCCTAGTGAGGAGGGGATACAATGAAAATTAAAATATTACAGAAGAGTAACAAGATTAAAATAAATATCTCCTTTATGAACTATAAACACCAACAAAACAAGAGGAAGAAAAATAAGATAGAATAGTGTGCCCCAGTGTTCCCTCAACCAAGAGAACTCTAATCCAAGGCAGTGGAAGACTATGGTACAGAGGCTATGGCACTACCCAAGACTAGAGAAGAATGGTTTGATTTTGGAGTATCCTTTTCCTAGAAGAGCTGCTTATCATAGCTAAAGTGTCCCTTCTAACCTTACCAAGATTAAAGTAACCACTGAACAATTACAGTGCTGTAACCCCTTGGGTTAAGAAGAATTTTTTGGTAACCTTAGTGTTGTCAGGTGTATGAGTGCAGAAGAGAATATGTAAATAATATGCTAGACTATTCGGAGTGTGTGTGTGTGTGTAGTCAAAAGGAAAAATAAACCGTAACCAGAAAGGATGATCCTATATAAAGATAAAATTGTAACTGAAGAACAAATGATGTATATGATAAATCGTAAGTAAAAACATAATAGGGTTGAAAAACCGATACCTTTTACTTAATAGATATTGCGAAGGAGTTTGTAGCAAAGAATCATCATCGTCAGTGTGCTTTGGTAAATTCACCCCATAGACCTACCGGCATTTTATGATAGCTATTGTGTACATTTTGTTATTGGTCACATAAAATTCGTCATAAAATATGAATTTATCGTTACTAGAATCCGTTTTCAGAGATCAGGAAACCGTTCTTCTTTGTTGTGCAAACTCGTTTCCTAAGCCCTTTTCTAATTTCTTTCTTTGTAGTTGTGCTCTTTTCCTTGGCCCTATTTATTTCCTCATCTTTTCTTCTTATGTAACTGATTTTATTTTATTATTAGCGTATTTAAAGTGTCTAACTGTCTACACATGTCTGAAACACTTGGGATTTCCTCTGCTCCTTTCTTGTTGCTCCTCACTTTATCCAGAGGAACTTTTGCACACAACTAAATAACCCAATGATATCTTCCGTTTTCTTTATCGTCTTTAATAGGGATTTTAGGACGAGAGATTTTTATAAAATCAGTTATGTATAATTATAGAAATTATTGAATCTTCGGAAAAATATGAATTAATTTGTTAAATATATCATTTAATCCAATGAAAAAAGGGAATTTCAAATTTTTATAAATGTATATGTATATATATATATATATATATATATATATATATATATGTATATATATATATATATATATATATATATATATATATATATATATATATATATATATATATATATATATATATATATATATATATATATGTATATAAATGTGTATATAATATATATATATATATATATATATATATATATATATATATATATATATATATATATATATATATATATATATATATATATATATATATAAATATGTATATATACATATATATGTATAAATATACATCAGGGCCTTGGTTCGACGAGGCTGAAAAATACTCATGAATAGCTCAAGATATTTTTAATAAAGAAGTATTCAGCTTATAAGAACATTCATGAATACCATATGAAGTTTTATATGAGAAATCTGATACACAAAGATCATTTCCTCCTTGTTTGAATACAGGGAATTAAGCCCAGTGTAGTGGAATGAAAATATGATATATTTCCCTCAGTGAGGGATCTAATTTTGATTTCATTCACGGCATCAATTAGTTCTGATATCATATTTTTGTTTATTATTTACAGAGGAGTTCACTGGTTCCAATAATGGGCCAGACATCCACCAAAAATAAAAGAAGAAGAATTAAGAAACTCTTCCCATTTTTTCAGCCACTTGTTTCTTGTCTATCGTCTTCCGTAACTTGAAAAAGAATATTGAATTGTGCTTTGCAAGTCTGCTGTTTTACATCATTGAAAGATGCATGACTTCACCCCCACTTTTGAAATTCAGGTGCCAAACCCGGTTCCCAAATAATAATGAGAAGGAAATGGATGCTGAAGTATATCCTTAAGCCCCCCTGACACTTGCACGCATTCGTGGCACGCACTGGCACGCATTGATGCGCGAACTCGCGTGAACGAGCCGTGAAAATGTCGTGAACAGTGCGGAAACTCGCGTGCCAGAGCGTACCAATGCGTGCCATGCGGGCCCAAAACTTTGAAATGTTTAAAGTTTGTGGCACGCATTGGCACGCACTAAATGGCCGTGAACGATGCGCCAACTGGAGTGAACTGGAGTGAACAGTGAGGGAACTGGCGTGAACTGGAGTGAACTGGAGTGAACGATGCGGGAAGTGGCGTGTACTTTATAATGAAGAGAAACAAAAAGGAAACGAAAATATTAATGAAAAGGAAAGAAAAATAAACCTAGTAAATTTTTATATTTGCTGTTTTAATGTGAAAAAAAAATGATATCTTATTTCAAACTATTTCTATAACTTTATAATGAAGAGAAACAAAAAGGAAACGAAAAAATTAATGAAAAGGAAAGAAAAATAAACCTAATAAATTTTTATATTTGCTGTTTTAATGTGAAACAAAATTATATCTTAAAAATTCAAACTATTTCTATAACTTTATAATGAAGAGAAACAAAAAGGAAACGAAAAAATTAATGAAAAGGAAAGAAAAATAAGCCTAATAAATTTTCATATTTGCTGTTTTAATGTGAAAAAAAATTATATCTTATTTCAAACTATTTTTATAACTTTATAATGAAGAGAAACAAAAAGGAAACGAAAAAATTAATGAAAAGGAAAGAAAAATAAACCTAATAAATTTTTATATTTGCTGTTTTAATGTGAAAAAAAATTATATCTTATTTCAAACTATTTTTATAACTTTATAATGAAGAGAAACAAAAGGGAAACGAAAAAATTAATGAAAAGGAAAGAAAAATAAACCTAATAAATTTTTATATTTGCTGTTTGAATGTAAAAATAAAATGATGTCTTATTTCAAACTATTTCTATAACTTTATAATGAAGAGAAACAAAAAGGAAACGAAAAAATTAATGAAAAGGAAAGAAAAATAAACCTAATAATTGTTTATATTTGCTGTTTGAATGTAAATATAAAATGATGTCTTATTTCATGCACACACTTATTTTCCTCTATTACCAATCAAGACCCAAAACTTTTGTTTTGAATAAAAATGAACTGAAAAATAAACCCAAGAAATTTTTAAGTTTGCTGTTTGAGTGTAAAAATAAAATGATGTTTTATTTCATCAACATACTTATTCTTCTTTATTACCTTAAAATGAAGGGCAAAACAAATTTTTTCTGTTTGCAGTTTTAATGTAAAAATAAAATGATTTCTTATTTCAACACACTTTTTTCTCTATTACCTTAAAATCAACAGCCTAAAAACTTTTCATGTTTGCTGCTTTTAATGTTAAAATAAAATGCTTTCTTAATACTTGTACATATTTCATGTCTGCTATTTATATGTAAATCAAATGCTTTTTTATTGAAACTAAAATAAAGGGCAACAAAAAATACAAACGAAAAAGATACGTTTCTTCTCCTCAATGCAATGGTGTCTCTGACAGAAAGCATTGTTGTCTCTTCCGAACCCAATCCAAGAATGTCCTCGGGTTGGAGAAGCCCCGTTTTTATATGGAGTGGCCAATTCGTGAACTGGCGTGAACTGGCGTGACCAATGCGGAAACGATGCGGAATGATGAGTGAACTCGCGTGAACGTGTCGTGAACGATGCGCGAACTACTCGTGCCAATTCGTGCCATCGCGTGAACGTCGCGTGAACGATGCGCGAACTGGAGTGAACTGGTCGTGAACAGTGCGCGAAAAACACCAGTGCGTGCCAAAAAGTGGCACGCACTGGCGCGCATCAATGCGTGCCAGTGCGTGGCAAAAATGCGCGCAAGTGTCAGGGGGGCTTTATCAAGGTTAACAATTAAGATGGAAGCTGTAAGATTCAACCGTCAACAGTTTAAGGTTAAGTTTAACGTTTCATTGTATATCGTTTTTTTTTTTTTTTTTTTTTTTTTTTTTTTTTTTTTTTTTTTTCTTTTTGGATTAGTTAGGTTCTGGGGTAGGTTGTCATGATATTAAATCGGGTGTTAAATCATTTTAAGTAACTGTACGATACAGAGTTGATCACAAAGCATCTAAACACGCCGTTAGTATTAGGAATATCACGAAAGTAAGAGTAGTTCACTCATCGTTTCTCGTGTATATGACCATCATAGATTTTATCGTTACTCTGCGCCATTAATCTTGCTCTTATTATACAAATCAATCTCAAAGGACTAATTCTCTGAAATGGCATATCAACGATGTAGTAACTAATGAAAGAATGGATGAATCAGATAGTTTACTCGGGAGATTAAAGATTTTACAATTTCATATTTCACAAAGTATGGTAGAGCCATAGCCTCTGTACCATGGTCATCCACTGTCTTGGGTTATAGTTCTCTTGCTTGAGGGTACATTCGGACACACTATTCTAGCTAATTTCTCTTCCTCTTATTTTGTTAAAGTTTTTATAGTTTTATATAGTAAATGTTTATTTTGGTGGTGTTGATTTTCTTAAAATATTTTATTTTTCCTTGTTTCCTTTCCTCACTGAGCTACTTTTTCCTGTTGGAGTCCTTGGGCTTATAGCATCTTGTTTTTTCAACTAGGGTTGTAGCTTAGCTAATAATAATAATAATAATAATAATAATAATAATAATAATAATATACATATTCATTTATATATATATATATATATATATATATATATATATATATATATATATATATATATATATATATATATATATATATATATATATATATATATATATATATATATATATATATATATACATATTCATTTATATATATATATATATATATATATATATATATATATATATATATATATATATATATATATATATATATATGTGTGTGTGTGTGTGTGTGTGTGTGTGTGTGTCAGTGTGTATGTGTAGCTTAAAGATTGTGAACGCAGCTCAACACTACCGCTTTCCAGTACATATGGAGCTTGCAGTTTTCATTTTTCCGCGAGAGAAACCAGCACACGGTGAAGCAAAAACATTAGAAGGACCTGAAATGAATCATAGATAAATATGATTCGTTATGTCTCAACTACATGAATGAAACCTATTTTTCGAACTGGTTATCTTATGTTCATTTTGCACTTTTAACCATTATTATTGTTGCAACTCACAGGGTTTCTCTGGCATTTCGTAAACACAAAAGATAAAGCCGTCCAAAAACGCATTAACGGGTAGTTTCCCCAAGGAATCGTGGTCAGAAATGCATAAAACACAAGATAGCAAGTAGGAAAAATATATGGTTCATGTATTTGGCAGAGAATTGACTATCATATATTTTTTTTTTTTTTTTTTTTTTTTTTTTTTTTACTTTAGGTATACTATATTATAATGGAAAATGTCATAGGAAAAAAAATTAATGGAATATTTTATTCATAATGTGTACTTTTTTACATCCAATATTTACCTTCTTTTTCGTGAAAAATCTCTATTTTTTAGTTATGTTTTCCATGTATGGATTTTATAAAGCATTTATGCCTAATACATACCATGCGCTATTCTGGATCGGAGTGGCCTCCATGTATCCTCGACTAGAGAGGGCAAGTGTGCACCTTCTCCCTAAGTAAGGAGCATGGAGGCAGAGTAATGTCCCACGCCTTATTTAAAATATATGGAAATATGTGTGTTTTATACAGTGAGATCATTGAATTTTTTGAGAGTATTATAACTGTCACAAATTGTTAATCCAAATGGTATGAGTATATTTCCATCAGAATGATTTCCACTCTGGCCTCCATATGCCTTATATGAAATATATGCAAATATATGTGTTGCATACAGAGAGATAATTGACTTGTTAATAGCATCATGACTTTCATAAATTCTTAATCAAAATGGTAGGAGTATATTTTCATCACAGTGTAGATTTCCACTTTGGCTTTCATAGATCGTAAACTAGGCAGGGCAAGTGCTCACCTTCTTTCTAGGTAGGGAGCATGGGGGCAGAGTAATGTCCCAAGCCTTTTATGAAATATAAATAAATATGTGTCTTTTATACAGAGATAAATGACTTTTATAAGAGTATTAAGTAAGTCACAAATTATTAATCTAAATGGTATGAGTATATTTCCATCACAGTGGAGATTTCTATTGTGGCCTCCATAGCTTTATATGAAATGTATGCAAATATGTGATTTTTATACACTAAGATCAATTACTTTTTTTAAGAGTACTATGACGGTCACAAATTGTTGTGCACGATCACCTAGCTCTGTTATATTTGATGTGTCTTAAGTTTGATAGGTGACGTTTCTTAATCAAAATGGTATCAGTATATTTCCATCACAGTGGATATATCCACAAATCCGATTGATTCAACAATATTGATAGAACAACATTTTAATGACATGTATAGCAAGCATACTTGTGCTCTTTGTCATATCGGGGAGTTTCCGAGAGGGGCATGTTGTAGGGAGCCGGGGAAATTAGCTTTCTAAATAGTAAGATCATGTATATTTAACATCACAAATTATCTCAATTAATACGCAAAATAGCTAAAAACTGTATACGACAAACTCATCTTATAGGTTCCATAGCGAGTAGAGCTCAATTGCTTGATAGGAGCAGAAATGAAGTCTTTGAAGTAATATTAATGTTGCAGGTGTATCGACATATAACCACATTGACCCAATCAGCAGTTTGAAGAGACGCCATCTATGATTAACATACTATTAGTTCAAAATCAAGATCCTTAAAATACTGAAAACTGTCTATTTCGGGTATCAGGTATTTCATCTTTAATTCATCGTTCAAGTATGAATTGCTGTTTGTGGCTGATAAAACGAGTTTTCAAACCCTGCCAAAATAAAAGTCTGGAAAACCCCTAATTGTTTATCGAAAATATAAAATCAAAGTATTTAAAGTCTACCACGTTGGGCATAACCTTGTTTAGTTAATAGGAAAGAAAAAAAGATAAATTCAAAGTTTTAGGAGATTGTGGTCAATTACCCGAAAATGGGTTTGAATGTATGTTCATTCTTATGATGCTGTTTATAAGTTGGGAATTATTCCATTTGATCGTAAGAAAATCGTGAACAATTTGTGTAGGCCTATTTACGAGCTCAGACGAATAAGTTTCTTCAAATATGCACAATTTACGAATTATTCATAGAGTTTACCAACATACAGTTTCACACGGAAAAGGTGAAATAAAATGAATAAAACTCATTCAAAAAGTTATTTAATAAACGATACCAACCTACATTTTCACTAAGATTGGACGTTTTAATTCATAGCCTCAGGTTTCCCTTTTATATATTGAGGTGAAAACTGGTGATTACAGGCTATATACCTGAAGAGAACCCTTTCAAAATTTGAAATGTAAATGATTATAATAACAACAGTCATTAAAGATACAGAGAGGTCGAAATCACACATTGCAAAATATCCGTATTTGGTGATGAATAAAACCCTCTTGAAAATGTACAAGGATTACCTTCCCTATATTTTGCATTATGCCTCTGAATAAGAAAACTTTTCGCAAATAGGCTACACAACTAAACAATCTTCAATTATAAAAGAGAATACACAAAATGCTTCTACTTCACAGAGAAACTAGTTGCACAATCACAGACTCTACAATAGCTCAGGTATAAATCCTTTAACCAATCAGACCCCTCCAACAAACCCACCAATTCTATCACCTCTTTTCATTGGAGGTTTCGGCTAACACGTATGTGAAATATACCGGCGAAACTCAAAGATTCTCAAAAGATGATCGCTAAGGTGAAATTAAACTGTAGAAACAAAAGTTTTTATAGGAAAATGCGTTACTTTATTAACGCCACTGACAGAACTATATTTAAATTAGTATGTGCTCTAAGTAGAAAAGAAAACAAAAACGAAATATTTCTGAGAGAAAACTTTAGATATTCAATGGAAGCTTAGGTATATTTCCTAAAAACTAAATAGATTACTTAGCAAAGTGTTAGTTATATCAAGATATAATTTTATTTAATGATTACTTTAGCTAGTCATAGTAAATTACATTAGAAACATAATTATATAACCTCACGTTATTATTTGAACTACACTGAAACATGATCAAAAGAATATATCGACATAAAGTCAATAAAGCGTTTAAAAATTATTGGATTTTTTTTGTTATTTCTTTTTTTTTTTTTTTAACAGCCAAACTGCAGCTAGAAGAGTTGCTGGCATACTTACTCTATACTACTATAGGCGTAATGCTGGAAGTAGATCCCTAGGGGGGAGGAATGGCTTTCGACTGGCCGATCTTACAAGATGGTTTAATACAAACCTGATATAGTTATTTCAAATTTTTTCTTGATTATATCTATTTGTTTTTAGTTTATGTGATTAACAGAGGCACTGAAGATTATGTTCTTTTGCAGTAGGCTATATATTACAATTCAGTCAATGTTAGGAATTAATGACATGAATCCTTCATACATTTTATTAAAAAATTTTTATTGCGTCCAAAAGCATTGCAAAATGGATTGGTTTACAGCCTGTAAATTATAGACAATTTTAACCACATTAAATCTAATATCAAAATTATTTATTATGACAGAAAAAAAAAAATAGTAGGAAGTAGTCCACAATGAACATTATACATTTTCAAAGTAAAACTCCTTCAAAATATAAAAACAGTCCTGGTCTTAAATTATAAATATGGATTATAGATCTTCATCTAATTCCAGTTTATGGTAGCTATTTGAAATTAGACCATTATTTATTAATTCTTATCAATATATCAAATATGATTTTAAAATAACTCCTTCTCCCCCCCGCATCATCTCTGCTTAAACACACAGCTTATCATTGTACCATACAATACGTAATGCCAATATCTAAGCTACTACTTTATACCTAAGTTTAGTATTCTCTGATAATCTTTTTGGTATCCTTTTCAGTTAAAGAATAAAAATTTTACTGCCTCATCCTTTTTACATCTCGCCAGAGTCATAATTATCTCATTTACTAAAATTAAAATTTTCACAATGGTGTCAATGCCTATTTAAAACTAGGCAATGGTGAAAATAACAGAAAACTTTTAATGATTTTACTCTCCTTTGTTAGAATATGAAAATTAGCTGGTAGGTATTACTTCAACAGCCTCATCACTTTAGTTATGTTATTTTAACGTTACACAATGGTTTGGCATTTTGTAAAAGTAATAGACGCATACAGAGCTTATAAATGAGCAAATATAAATTGTCCCTTTGATACAATCTTATCGTTTCCACCGACATCTGACAGTATTTGACATTTTAACGTTATTAGATTGACAGTTCAATATTAGAATTGACAATAACTCCAGACATTTGGAAATTAACTAGACAAGATTGACAAATTACTGACATTTCAACAACGAATAACTATTATTTCATGCTAACATGATGATACGATGGCACTACAAGAGGTCTGTATGTAGTACAATATTCTATGATTTCTAAAGTACAAAATGGCGTGGTAAAAACCTCTATTGTGGTTTACCAAGCAAATTTGTAATATTTATGTTAAAGTTTACCTTCATTTCAAAGATACACTAGTCTTCATTGAGACTTCATCCTACCCATCAAGAAAAATACCTAGACCTCTCCAAGAAATTGAGGAATGGCTCGTCGGAATTACCAATGAGTGGCTCTTCATGATATGGAGAGGATAATGGAAACATACGAAGAACACAATGACTCCAGTACTGTAGCAGATACCCGTGGCATCAAGCGAACTACTGCATATGAAATTCATTCGAAAATTTTAGAGAACAGGGGATATAGAAAGTCTGCATAAAGAAAGTGTACGGCCAAATAAACTTGAAAACGAAGCTCTACATTTTCTAGTTATGCAGATTAAAGATAAACATAAAATTAGTGTTCAAATATTTAATGAAACCCTGCAAAAAGTTTCGTGATAAGCCTAATGTTTCAGATTGTACCATTAAAAGAACTCTTGATGGAGAGCTCAAACCTGAAAATGTGCCGCTTCATTCCTCTAGGCAAGAAATTCAGAGTAAAGCAGGCATGTACACTATATGCAGTAAGAGGGATTGCGAAAGCATAGGATTTATATAGATTAAAATGGTTTCAACTAATGACTATATACTGAAGGAAGATAGGAAGGCTGGGCCTAGTGTTACTCAAATAAGTGTGCCAGTAAAAGATGCCAGATACTCCCGTGTGAAACTAATAACTCCATCTATTTAGCGAACGGTTAACCATATTCATAGAGGTAATGTTTACAGGAATATAGGATGTTATTCGATTGCAAGTTTTACGACATTTGTTTATAATTTCCATTACTACGTCCGTAGATTCTCTTATATTTATGAGATTCTTAAATTTTACATAACTAAATTGCAATTTTAGAAATAGGTGTACATATATAGATTAAGAATAAATATCCTTATGTTTCTCAGTCTTTTTTTTTTCAGAAAACTTAGTAGCTATATCTTATAGTTTAGTTGATTTTCTTGTAAATTCAAGTGTTTTATATTACGATCAATTTTAAAAGTTCTATACAATATCACGTTCGAATAAAGTAGAATATACTATATATCTGATTTGTTAAAATTAGCCACAATTGCTTATATTTAAGTATACATTTAAATATAGTTTGTAGGCCACTTTTGAATGAATATATTAGGTGTATATAAAACACTGATTTTACTTTTTACTGAAACTGAAGGCATGATGCATTCATTATGAACATACAAAAAGGGAGAAAAATAACTCGCCAAACTGTATCACAAAAATAATCAAAAGGGGGTTGGATATAGAAATAAGGTAGCACACAAGTCAACCAAAAATGCAATATAAATAACATGCAAATGTACTTTAATAAGTTGTACATAAGTAAGAGATATATATATATAACTCGGTAAATAATATTGTACATATAAAAATTATAAAATACAAGAAAGAATAAAAACATAAAAGCAAACCAAAATTGCAACATGAATTACATACAAATAAACTAATATACTGTATGTGTACACATGAGAAAACACTAAAAAAAGAAAAAAAAAGTTTCTTTAAGAATTAAACACATTGTGCAAACATAAGACAAAAGAAGTATGCAAAAATAGAAAGCACTAACAATAAACACGTTCCGTGTGTATACAAATACAAAACAATTACAGTATACACACTGTAAAAGGTTACTCTTTATTTAGGAAAAAGAAAAAAAAGACAAGACAAGGAACACAGCAAAATAATATTTTGAAGCAGTATACTTCTGTAATGCTCCCCAGGTCACCAAAAATGCTGAAATATTCGTGAAGGTAAAGATAATACATACCACTAAATATGTTACTGACGCCAAATATGTCAGCTCCTGGGAAATATATCTAAAGAGCTTCAAGCCCCCTGCCCACAAAAAAAGTTTAAAACCAAAAATTGGAATGTGGATGCCATGCCTTAATCTTATATCCAATATCAATACGGCTTACTCATTGGTTGCACATATTTCATGTATTACACTCTTATTACTCACCCCTCTTTATCCTTAGGGAACGTGTGATTCACCAAATGAGATATATTTCTTCTCGTTTATTGCAAACACTCATGTGTGACTTATTCACTGTTGGTGCCATGATTTCGTTTCTGTCAACTGTCAAATTCTAAATATAAACAGACGCCATGTGATGTACCAACAACGGCATCTGAACACTGAGCGGGCAAACTATTGTGCTCACTTTGGAGTCGGCAACTAGTATATTAACATTCGTATTTTGAGCCTTCCTTTCTTACTTTAGTATATAGTATTTGGTTTCAACCTGTATCCGAGCAGGATTTATGGCAGAGCTCCCAGAGGGAAAAGTGTTCAGAGGATTGTTGGAGGACAACGTGGTACCATTACCCTCATTGCTGTCAAAGATTATTCAACATTGTCATTAACTTTTTCCCTATTTGAGCCCCTAATTATATACCATATTGCCTTTCTAACTAAGATTGTAGCTTAGCTAATAACAACAACAATAATAATAATAATAACAACAACAACAACAAGACCAACAGTCACAAAATAATAATAATAATAATAATAATAATAATAATAATAATAATAATAATAATAATAATAATAATAATAATGATAATAATAATATCCTCACTGTACAGGCTAACAGTGTTAGTAATATTGATGTAAATGGCATATGAGAATTTTTTTTTTTTTCTTTTGTATCCGGCAAAGGCAGTGCTATATGTAATCATATTGTATTGTTATACTGAAACACGCTGATACTTACATCACAAGGTATTTTAGTTATAATAATAAAAAAATACAATGCATAAGCCTAAGGATGCAATTTTATTTTATTTATTCATATATTTTTTTGTAATGTATGAGAGCATTTATTAATGCTCAATTTTGGAGAGAGAGAGAGAGAGAGAGAGAGAGAGAGAGAGAGAGAGAGAGAGAGAGAGAGAGAGAGAGAGAGAGAGAGAGAGAGAGAGAGAGAGAGAGAGAGAGAGAGAGAGAGAGAGAGACCAGATATGATGCAAAATCTTAGCAGGTATTTAGTTTAATACATAAGTAGGCCAATGACTGGAAAAAATTGGGAATACTATTTGTATCCTAATAAGTTACCAAAACTGATTAAAGCAAGGTATTATTCCAACTGATTTCAAGGTAAAATGGAATAAAATTATAGACGAAAATTTTCATTCAAATACCTTTTCATTGTAGAAGTAAAACAACCTTAATTTCTGTTATGCTTATATGCTTAAAAGCTTGGCACATATCTATTATGTGATAAAGAGCCAAAAACTTTATTCTTCTCACTGGTCAGTTTCCTTCTTTTAAGAAATGACACCTAGTTTTTAAAGGAGCTTTTCAAGTTTTCACTCTTATCTATCGAGGTCTTTGGAATATATATATATATATATATATATATATATATATATATATATATATATATATATATATATATATATATATATATATATATATATATATATATATATATATATATATATATATATATATATATATATATATATATATATATATATATATTATATATATATATATATATATATATATATAATATATATATATATATTGAATATCTTCTGTTAGTTCAGCACTCTTAGCTAATGTTTTGAATATATGGAGTGTCTACTGTATTATTTAAGATTGTCATGCATCAATGATCGCTAACAGAATTCTATTTAAAATAGTCTATGCTCTAGACTAAAAGAAAGCGAATTTCAGACAAGTGCGATAAAAGAAAATGTCATTTTATGGGAAACTGATTTATATTTCTCAGCCCTGTGAAATTCGACCGAAATATATTCCCCCATCAGAGTATCTGGGAGAAATTTAGGAATTCATCATTAAATAATAATAATAATAATAATAATAATAATAATAATAATAATAATAATAATAATAATAATAATAATAATAATAATAATAATAATAATAAAAAATGATAATAATAATAATAATAATATAATAATAATAATGATAACAATAATAGTCATCATCATTGTGGGAAATAATTCCGGGAAAGGCCTCCCCGTTTCTGATATCTGGACCCGAGCCTGAAAGATAGAGCGCCAACACTCTCACACTTGATAAACTAGAGAACCGCAACGAAGACGGTTTGCTTTCCCTACACACGTTTAAGTCCAAAGATTATTCTATACCGGGACTGTCGGCACCGATATCACCTTGATGTTCAGACGCTACTCCAGGGCGTAGAATAGTAAATCCCAATCAAGTGTGGTTGGACTGAATCAGTTACGTTAACGACAGTTTCACAAAGAGTTAGGGGGAGCAGTACTGTAAAAGTCAAAACGTCTTAGGGACCACCGGGAGGTAATACCGTAGAACATTACAATGAAGGATTGACACCGATAGCTTTAGATTAGCGTAAATATAAACTTATCCTTAAGTCATATCTCACCTCATGTGATAACTCATTTAGACATTTCAAAATGTAAAGGTCAAGTTAAAAACAGTTAATAATTTTAACCTAAAAAATGGCGTTTACTTTTATAAAGTACAACAGGAATTTTCATCTAACTGACACAGGAAAAACAGCAAAACTACCTAATTGAAATTTGAATAAAGACCGCATGGCATATGAAAAATGAAAAATACCAAGAAAATGGTCAAATCAATTAAATCATAAATCAATAATCAAATAACTAATCAACCAATGAAAGTAAAAATGGTGACTGAAATAATACCAAAGGTTCTGCTCACTACTTTGAATACATTCCTCTCGGGCAAAAATTTCAAACTTGATAGAGGGGAATGGGAACACAACTTATAATAATAGACACGCCCCGAATGATTAAAGCAGACAGTTTGAATATGATTTCCTAGCTAAATGTGCACATCGTCAAATAAAAGCTAGAAAAAAAGGGGGACAGTTCCTTGGCCAAGGTTGAGCACCGCTAATTTGTACTTATGCTCTTGAGGGTTAATTGTAGACGTTGAAGCATCTTGTTAACTTGTTAACAACACGGTGCATCTTCACTTCTGTACTGACGTGTTTTGTTTTCTTAGGCCTCTCATTTGAATAATGGTACAAAATAAGGCATACTGTTGGTTAGTAAATGGTTGACCAACAGGTAGTCGAACCGACGCCTATACCACAACGAAGTCTCAGATGAAGAGGCTATATCTACGTCCATCTTCCACGCTTGCTGTTTTTAAGTGGGCCGCTCACACGGTTCTTCCTCTCGGCGCTGAGCAGGTTCAAGTAGGTTCAACCAGGTCGAGTCCTTCTTCATCTTCTTCGAATTTTCATGAGTACGTGTTTTGCTGAAGGGTGTTCCTTATAAATACAAGGATCATTCTCGAAACTCCAGGGGAAAGTAGTTATTTAGAAATCCTACTGTCTGGCTTATAAAAATTAGCATACATATAAAAAAATTAAGCGGCGTTTAGTGATGTTCAATAACACAGAAAATAATCCTATGTAAACAGACTTATAAATAGGTGTTGAGATGTAAATAGCAATAAGCTAAGATCAATGAGTTACGTAAATTAAAGAGTCACTTAAATACAAACCAATTGTGGTTAAACATCCAAAGCTTCGAGAGCATTTGGAACAGAACGCAACCAAATGCTGTGTTTCCTTAAAAATTGTCGACGGTCGGTTGCATCGTCAAACAATGTACAGTGAGCTCACGAAATGAGAGAAAATAATCTACAGAGGAATGAGGTGATGAAAGGTAAAGCATTACAGGGGAATGATGGACATGTTAGCAGAAATGAATATTTAAGGGTATAATAATGCACGTTACAAAGGAAACAAAAGAAACAAGATGCGTAAAACCCAGAAAAAAAAAATGAATAAATAAAAAATGGAATAACGGCGTTGAGTAAAATAAAGCGTGGAAAGAATTTCCACAATCATAATAATAATATGTTAGTAATATTCATGTAAATGGCATAGGAAAGTTTTTTTTTTTTTTTTTCATCCAGCAAAAGCCGTGCGTCGTGCAATCATATTATATTGTTATACTGAAAACACGGTAACACATTGAATATCAAAGTAGAAATACGAAACATAGGCGAACTGATGCATTTTTTTTTTTTTTTTTTTAATATATGATAATATTTGTAGCTGTTCAATTTTGAAAAGAGAGAGAGAGAGTAGAGAGAGAGAGAGAGAGAGAGAGAGAGAGAGAGAGAGAGAGAGAGAGAGAGAGAGAGAGAGAGAGAGAGAGAGAGAGAGAGAGAGAGAGATCGGATATGATGCAGAATCTTAGCAGGTATTCAGTTGAATACCTAAGTAGGCCAATGCCTCTGGAATAAATCAGGAATACTAAACGTATCCTAATAAGTTACCAAAAGTGATTAAAGCAACATATCATTTCCAATTTATTTCAAGGTAGAATGGAATAAAATTAAAGACGATGATTTTCATTCAAATACATTTTTATGGTATAGGTAAAACAAGCATAATTACTGTTATGCATATAAGCTTAAAAGCT
>NC_090727.1:22962139-22969639 GCF_036898095.1 Palaemon carinicauda | reverse complement strand
ATAGAAAGAACCCTTGAAATTACAGCCTTAAATACGGTCGTAACAATCTGGCGACCTTGCCAGGATTTGCGCTCAGGTGTACACAGTAGTTGGGACTTTGGAACGCTCCTCAGTGGGGGTTATAGTATTTATTTTTTTTTTTAAATACCTTTCCCTCCCATCACTATGGCTAATTTGGATGACTTTGAGTTTAGTCCTGCAGAGTTTTTAGGGTCATCCGACTGTATTAGTCATTTACCAATACTAGGTAAGGAATATCTGGTTAGTTGTGCTAGATGGTTGGGTATTCCTTTCAAAGGGACTGATACAAAGAGGAAATTGCTAATAATGGTAAAGAACTGTGTCATGCAAGGTTTGGCTGAGGCTGAAGGATTACTTGGTGAAAATATTAGTGATAGAGGTAGTGAATTAGGAAATGATGATAGGGTAGTTGCAGATGATAATGGCATTAGTGGTGGTGCAGGTTTTTCATTATTTGACGATCCTCATCAGACTGGAGTTATTTATGAAGGTCCGGCTAATTTGCTGCCAAAGGGAAATATAACCACAAACCCTTTCTTGTCTGAAGAGAATTTAGGGCCAGCAGTTCCTACTGTTCCTGTAAATTCTAATTCCAAGGAAATTCAGGAATATGACTTAATTTGTAAAAGGATAGAGTTGTTAAAATTGGAACATGCGGAGAACGAGAGGGTGAGGAGGCATGAGATAGAGATGGCCAACATTAATTTGGAAATGGCTAGGTTACAGGGGGCTCCAAACCAATTTAGTACCCCACGAGGTAGCCAGCCTGAAAGGTTTAATATTGGGGCTGCATTAAAATTGGTCCCCATTTTCGATGAAAGAAATGTTCCAGAATTCTTCAAGGCCTTTGAGAGGGTGTCTACACGATTGTCTTGGCCACCAGAGATGTGGACGGTGCTAATCCAGAGTAAATTGGTAGGCAAGGCAATCAGGGTATATAATGCCTTGGAGGAAGGGATAGCCAGGGATTATCACAAGGTAAAGGCACTAATTTTAAAAGCGTATGATTTGGTCCCTGAGGCATACAGATTAAAGTTTAGAAATTTTAATAAACATCCTTCCTTATCGTATGTAGAATTTGCCAGGCTCAAGGAGGAACAGTTTGACGACTGGTTGAAAAGTCGTCAAGTTGTCACTTTTTCTTCCTTGAGAGAACTAATGCTTTTGGAGGAGTTTAAGAAATCTTGCTCCAAAGAACTAAGAATTTATTTGGAAGAAGTAAAGGTCACTAATTTAGGTAAGGCAGCTCAAGTGGCTGACGAATTTGTCTTGACTCATAGAGCAGGTTCAGGCAATTTCGTCAGCAAAGATAAAAGTAATAATGTAGTAGTGTCAGCGAATTTTCATAAAGGAATAAGAGGTGATAATAATAAGCCTAAGAATTCAGTGGTTCAAAATAATTTCCAAGCTAGTAACAATGGAAGATTCACGGGTAAACCTGGTACTCGTGTATTTTCCAATGGAGGTAGTACTGGAACGAGAAACAATAATGTGAAGACTTGTTTCTGGTGTAAGAAACCCGGTCATTTCCAGGCTCAATGTCAAGCCAGAACAAATTATCTTCAAAAAAATGATCCTATGGCTTTGATGCCAAGTACATCTCCTGACGTAAAATTACCCATAATTAGTAGTGATAGTGGTAGTAATTGTACGCCTGGAGATGGAAATAATAATCCATAGGAATGACTGAAGTATGATAAATACATATGGTCTGGTAAAGTAATATATAATTCTGTCATTATTGATGTTAAGTTCTTGAGAGATACAGGGTCTGCTCGTTCGTTAGTGCTGGAAAGCAGTTTGAAGGGTTTGGTGAAGTATTCAGGGAACTTTATTGTTCTGGGAGGTTTCCCGAACACAATAGTTTCGGCTCCTTTAGCAGAGGTAATGTTGTCATTCCCTGGGTATTATGGAGAGATCGAGTTGGCCGTTGTTGAGAGTCTTCCTATAGCTGGTATTGATGGCATATTAGGAAATGATATGGTTAATAGTGATGGCCAGGAATTATTTCCAATATTGTCAATCAATAAGTGTCCAGTGGCGGTTACCACCAGAGCTGTAGCAAGAGCTGCAGACTTATTAAATAATGATGATGAGTTAAATTTGAGTAGTTTAGAGGTAGATGTAGATGTAGGAAGACCCGGGTCAGTAGTAAGTAATGTAGTAAGTAGTGATAATATAATTCCAGATTGGGATCGAACAGCTTTTATTGAAGCCCAGAAAAGAGAGTATAATTTTAATTTGGGTGATACTTCTGACTTGACAAAGCCTCGATTCTGGGTAAAAAAGGGCCTGTTATATAGGGTGAGTCGTCCTCTGGTTGCTAATGATCCCCAAATATCTCTTATTGAGCAAATAGTGGTGCCTTCTCACTTTCAGAGACAAATATTAAATATATCTCATGATGATGCATTCTCTGGTCATTTTGGTGTCTGGAAGACGTTCCGTCGGTTGGCTAAATGTTTTTGGTGGCCAGGAATGAAATCGTCAGTAAAACAATATGTGAAAGAATGTCCAGTGTGCCAAGTGGTAGGTAAACCTAATCAGACAATTGCAAAAACACCTTTATATCCTATACCAGCTATTGGCGAGCCATTTAGTGAGCTAGTAGTTGATATAGTAGGTCCCCTGCCTAAAACTAAAACAGGTTTTGTATATTTACTGACTGTGATGGATCGGGCATCGCGATTTCCCGAAGCCATTCCCATGAAGAAAATCACGTCTAAGGCTGTATTTGATCAATTGGTAATTTTCTTTTCGAGGTATGGAATCCCTCGTAAGATACAAACTGATTGTGGAACTAATTTTACTAGTAAGGAATTTCGAAGTAAGTGTGCAGGTCTGGCCATTCTGCACACTACTAGTGTTCCTTACCACCCAGAGAGTCAGGGAGTGGTGGAAAGATTCCATCAAACTCTTAAATCAATTTTAAGGAGATTTTGCTATGAGCATGGAGAGGAATGGGATAAGGGTCTTCCTTTTGCTCTCTTTGCTCTTAGAAGTCATCCAAATTCATCCACGGGCGTGGCTCCTTTTGAGTTAGTCTTTGGACATAAAATAAGGGGTCCTTTAGAAATTCTATATGAAATTTTGGAGTCCGATCAAATAAAGGAGACGAATGTGGGTGAATTTGTTGATAACCTTAAAGAAAAACTTTCTAGCGCCTGGAAGTTTGCTAGAGAAAATTTAGCTAACTCTCAGGCTGCTATGAAAAGTAATTATGACAAGAAAACTCGAGCACGGTCGTTTGAGCCTGGGGAATTAGTTTTGGTGTTGGGTACTGATTCGGATAACTTCCTTGAACCCAGGTATAAGGGGTCTTGGAAGGTGTTGAGGAAGTTATCCGATCTTAATTATGAAATAGAAGCTCCCGGGACCAAACGAAAGTGTCGAATTTTTCACATTAACCGACTGAAACCTTATGTCTCTAGTAGATCTGATACTTTGGAAACCGGGTATGAATCAGTTTCTTTGGTTGCAGAGGTGCTTCCTGATGGATCTGAGGAAATAATTAATCAAGTACCTTCGGATGCTCTATCTAAGAATATGCAATGTTTGGATGGGCTGAATGAGCATCTGAAGCATCTCGATCTAAATCAAAGAAGGGAAATGGAAGGTTTAATTCATTCTTTTTCAGATTTGGTTAGAGAGACTCCCGGATTGACTAGTTTAATTGAACATGATGTGGTAGTAGGAGAAGCTTCACCAATTAAACAAAGCCCTTATAGACTAAATCCCACTAAAATGGATATAGTCAATAAGGAAATAGAATATATGTTGAAGCATGACTTGATACAACCTTCTGTTAGTCCTTGGAGCTCCCCTATAGTATTGGTAAAGAAATCCGATGGACAGTATCGGATGTGCGTCGACTATCGTAAGGTTAATACGCATACTAAAAATGATTCCTTTCCCCTTCCTAGAATTGACGACTGCATAGACCGTTTTGGTTCAGCAAAGTATATCACAAAATTGGATTTGCTGAAGGGCTACTGGCAAGTTCCTTTGTCGGATCGAGCAAGAGAGATTTCAGCATTTGTCACCCCATTCGGCTTGTATGAATGCAAGGTCATGCCTTTTGGGATGAGGAATGCTGCTTGTACTTTTCAAAGATTAATGAACCGTGTGGTCTGTGGATTAGAAGGTACTGAGATTTACATTGATGATCTTGTTGTCCACAGTAATGATTGGAAAACTCATTTACTCAGATTACGTAATGTTTTTGAAGCTCTCCGTGCTGCGGGTTTAGTCATTAACCTCGCTAAATGCGAATTTGGTAAGGCTAAAGTTGTGTATCTGGGTCATGAGGTTGGCCTGGGTCATATAGCCCCAAAACAGGCTAACGTCGAGGCTATAACTAATTTAAAGAGACCTTGCAATGTCCGAGAAGTTCGAAAGGTGTTGGGTATGATGGGCTGTTATAGAAGGTTCGTTAAGAACTTTTCTGACATTGCCCGTCCCCTGAATGATCTTTTACAAAAAAATAAGAAATTCATTTGGACTAGTGATTGTGAAGAAGCATTCATAAGAATCAAGACTATTCTCATGTCTAAACCTATTTTGGTTTCTGCGAATTTTCAAGCTCCCTTTATAATTGCTGTTGACGCTAGTGGTATAGGTATTGGAGGAGTTCTCTTTCAAAGGGGTGAAGACAGGGAGGTGTACCCAATATCCTACTACAGCAAAAAGTTGTTAACGGCAGAGCGTAAGTATTCAACTATTGAGAAAGAGGCTCTCGCCCTGATCCGTACCATATCTCATTTTAAACCATACTTAACTAATCTTTCTTTTCCAGTGGAGGTATGGACGGATCATAATCCGTTAGTGTTTATTGAACGGATGAAAGGGTCTAACCAAAGAATTTTACGCTGGGCCTTGCAACTGCAAGAGCTCAACTTGGTAATTAAGCATATTAAAGGATCTGATAATAAGATCCCAGACGCCTTGTCTAGGATGTAAAGTGTTTTTTTTTTTGGTCTCCCTGCCTCTTTCGCCCTGCTCGTTCCTCTTTGTGTTCATTTAGAGTGAAAGCAAGTGCTAACTTTATGGTTTATTCCGACATCGTTCCGTTGTTTCGTTTATTTATGCGATATTTTTTTTCTTTTTTGCCAGTGTTGTTTTTAGTTTAAGTATTAGCTGTAAGAAATATTCTGTTCTATATTAGTCTTAGTTTCTTATTAGCAGATAGATAGCTCTTTGTGCCATTTATTATGACTTTAAGTTTTAGCAAGGACTTTTGGAATTTCGGAACTTTATCATTTTCCGTGATTTAATACATTTTGCTCTTAGCTTTAGGTTTTTTTTTTTTCAGGTTCTGTGTTTAATTAGACTGTTTATATCTTTGAATGTTTGAGTTATAGTTAATGCTGACCTTTTTATTTCAGGATGTGTAATGCACCATTGTGTGTACTGTATTAGATAATCCAATGCATGTTTGTATTAAGGTTATCTTTACTTTTGAGATTTATTTTATTTTTAGATTTAATTGATTCTTTAGGATGTATAAAATTTTTACTCTATTTGATAAAAAAAAATTTTTGTAGGGGGAGAAAGGTATTAGATTAAAGTAAATTCATTATAATTTGATTATAAGTTGTTAATACTTTTCCAACCTTTTGATCTTGTTTTAGTTTTTAGTTTATTAATAAGCCAGCGTCATTCTTAGTTTGATGAACTCTGTAGAGTCATATGACTTCTCAGTTTTGTTTTTGTTTACCACCTTCTCCCCCGGTATTAGTGAACTACTGAAGTGCCTTATTAACGATCGCTGTTTTTCTCTCCTATGAGCTGTGTTGACTCGAGTGAAAGGCTTGATCGAATGGTGGTGATAAGTGACAGAGTTAGTTCGAGTTCCTACTCACAGTCTGACGCTTTGCCACTTCATCTGGGTGACCTTTGGAGTTTTTGAAGCACTTCCTTCGCTACTTTGTGTGTGGTCGCTGGTGTTTGTCACCCGCGGCATTCATCAGCCACGTCCCTTCCCTCGTTCGTCGGAGGATTTGCGAACGAGTTGGGCCGTTTCTACTGAGAACCATAGACCTTGCTGAGAACGGTGCGGTTTGCGACGTGCGAGATCCGTTGAAGTCCCGGATTCTCGGAGGCTACCACCCTTGGCGTTCCTGTGGCATTTTGGATTGCCTTCGGGCATTGCAGCTTGATCTAGTTGACCTGCTCATCAGCGTCAGTGAGTTCTTGGAACTCGTGGAGATACGTAGGGCGGCATACTACAGGTATGAGATATTTTTATTGTTATTTACGACGATCGTGGATCGCCGAGTACCTGTAGGTGTGCACGCCCTTGTTTGCAGTACGGTCTTCTGGACCTTGGATGGCCTGATGGGACAATCTACCGAGCTGTTTGTGATAATTCCCTTTGTATAATTTATAAGATAATTATTTTCATAATTCATTGTTTATTAAGTTAAGTTTAACGTTTAAGTTAGTTTGTTTGTGCTAGGTAGGAGTAATATTAAGTTTCCCACTTATGTTCTCTTTCTTCCTTCTACCTATCTTAGTTTGTTAGGTTAGTTTTTCTGGCCAGTGATTTTGAAAGGTAGCTGCCTGAAATGTTGTGTTTAAAGTCTTCCTATTTCTTAGCCTAGGGATTAACTTATGTGTAGGTGATCTTTTAAAGATCTTAAGGTTGGTTTTCCCGCAATTTGTGTATTCATTAATTTTGTTTATTATCATTACCAACCATTACTTATATTTTTTTTGTTTGTAAATAAATATTGTAACTTTTGTTGAGGTGTTTGTTCTTTTGTTCCCAAATTGCTGTGTTACATTTTTACTGACCGCAAATTTCTGAATAGAAAGAACCCTTGAAATTACGGCCGTAAATACGGTCGTAACAATATATACATATATATATATATATATATATATATATATATATATATATATATATATATATATATATATATATATATACACAGTATATAAACATTTATATATATATATACACAGTATATAAACACACACACACACACACACATATATATATATATATATATATATATATATATATATATATATATATATATATATATATATATATATATATATATATATATATATACAGTATATATTTATATATATAAATATATATATATATATATATATATATATATATATATATATATATATATATATATATATATATATATATGTGTGTGTGTGTGTGTGTGTGTGTGTGTGAGTGTGTGTGTGTGTCTGTGTGTGTGTGTCTTCTATGTCTTCTTCAATTGCACAAAAAAGTGGCTTATTGAGAAAGTCTTTCAAGATTTTTGGTGATCAATCTATACTGAACAATTGTTTTAATTGTTTCATTCTACCTTGTTTTGAGTATTGTTCTCCTTACTGGTCTTCAGCTGTTGATTTTCATCTAAATTTGTTGGACAGAAACTTACGGTCTATTAAATTTTTTATTCCTGATGTAGAAATTAATCTTTGGCACCGTCGTTCAATTAGTTCATTATG
>NC_090727.1:22954639-22959639 GCF_036898095.1 Palaemon carinicauda | reverse complement strand
ATATTTTGTAGTCCTCCATATACCTGAAGTGCTGTGTAGAAAGATTTTCACGTTTTTTTTTTTTTTTTCTTTTTTTTTTTAAATCAATCAAGATATTTTCGTTAACTGGAATAGTGATAAAAGAATGAGACAAATTGTATAAAAAGAAAATCTTGAGTGAGACTACTCATTCATGGAAGTTTTTTCATCGTAGATTGTAATATCGAAGAGTGAAGGAAATAGAATATAGTACTCCAATTGACCTATGTTTGAATCCAGCTAATGAATACCTTGAATTGGCTTCACTCAAATATTAAATAGTTCCAGGTTGGAATGGTCCAGGGATGGTGTTTCATGCTGCCACTCGGGAGAGATTTCTTTTCTGGAGGGATAGTGAGAATTTAGGAACTAATATTGACGGTCTAAGACGAGCACCGGAGGTGAAGGCCATTCATTTTGAAAATAATGAGAATGTTTGATAAATAAATGATTAAAGAATGATAGATAGGACCACAAATGATAAAGAAATAAATAGGAAAACAAAAATGGCGGGAGGGGGGGAGGCACCCCAGGGTGCCGGGATCGAGGGGGAGGACCGCCTGGGTTTGGCGGGAGGGGGTGAGGCCCGGCCGGGCTGGCGGGAGGGGGGGAGGCTCTCCTTGGCTGATGGGAGGGGGGGGGGCACCCGGGGTGGTGGGAGGGGGGGAGGCTCACCCGGGCTGACGGGAGGGGGGGAGGCCCGCCCGGGCTGGTGGGAGGTGGGGAGGCTCGCCCGGGCTGGTTAGAGAGGGAGGGAAGGCCCGCCCGGGCTGTCTGGAGGGGGGGAGGCCCTCCCGGGCTGGCGGGAAGCGGGCAGCCCCGCCAAGCCAACAATATAGAGTTGCTGTATCTAGCTTATTTTAAAAAAATACATTCTTTGTCTCCAGTCTCCAATATCTGAAATAGTCTTCAAAAAGTCTTCAAATAGTCTTCAACACTTCTCAGATGTTGATGATTATGGAGGTGAAGCACTGCCGTCTCAATACACAAGGCCTGGGTCTCAGAATTATGACGTCACGGCCTGCGTCGTTACCGAGTTCTCTATTTCAAACATACTTACCCTCATTTATTTATTTGTTCCTGTTCCTTTAACAGTATCGACTACTTACGTTCTTCTAACACCCCTTATGGTGCTATTCTACTAGTTATCTGTTTTTATCCATTTATGTTACTTCATAAATTCATGAAGTATTGACCTGGACTAGGTCAGATTATTATTTTTTCACCTTATTATCATGTTGAAATAATAACAATAATAATAATAATAATATATATTTTCACCTTATTGTCATGATACTGTAATGATAATAATATAGCAATACATTTTTCACCTCGTTCTCATTCTATGATAATAACAATAGACACACTCTTGAGAGCCTAAGATTTTATTAAAGTAGTAATCTGCAACATACATGAAACATATTACACACATCAAGACTGCATTTTAAGGGAAATTACAAACAATTCATAGCATTTCAAAATGACATATTAGAGTACAGACAAACTTTCCTGCAAAATTACCTTAGATGTCAAGTGTTGAAAGTTTTCTCTTTTTACTTTTTTCATGACTTATTTTGTTATTGTAACACTTTGCATAATTATTTAATAATATATTGGACAGAGGCCAGATACACATCCTAAGTAGTGTACTTACTGATCTACCACATGAGCAACATTCATTTACATTAAAAGACTTTACCTGAAAATTCAAAGCTAGCTTAACAAGAACCTCTCTTTGATTATTGCATTGCAGAAAATCGTTCTTGAAATTACCAATGAGAGATTGAAATATTTGGTAAGTGGAAATACAAAGTGAAAGTGTAAAATCTGTTGGCCATTTCAAGCCACCTCTGTCAAGGATTTTGAGATATTTACAATTGTCAGGAATATCAACTTCAATTGCTCTATCAAGAGAGACCCTACTTAAACATAATTGACATTTTAGCTTTGTTTTAGTGCTGTGAGCAACGTAACCTGCAATATAAATCATAACATTTTCATCTTCCTTTGACAAGCCTTCTTCATCCATATATTCCTCAGCCTCCTTGAATTTCTCTAAACAATCGACAGAATCACACTTAGAGTCAAGTTCACATGGAGAGGAATTTAACTCAAAGATGGTTAATGGACCAGACTTCGACGAAGCCATGGAAAGAACATTCATAATTTTTAGTTTCTTTTCAGACTCCATTACTTGAGCAACAGCTACATTATAATTTGTACCACTCATCTTTCTATACTGTCCAGATCTACTTTCTAGCTTATCTGTTTGAAATTTCCCCAGTAATACATAATGAAAGTTATGGTGCTTCAACAAATAATCACAATTTTATCAATGTTGATGTAGTGTGCCTGATAGCAAAATATGTTTCTCTTGACAATCTACCATTCCTTCCATGGTGAGGCATATCCAACTCTTCCCAAGCACCAAGCCAGTGATCAAATTTACTGAGAAATATCAAGTTTGGATCTGAAGATGAATCTTGCTTAATAGGGTCAGATTCTTTCTGACGTAGGTGGACGCCTTTCTTTGGAGTTTTCACATTTACAATATGCCACCAGGATATTATTTGTTCCAAGAAATTAATAGTACCTGACACATCAAAAGTATTCATTGTTTTCAATGCAGCTACATTCTTTTCATCAAACAGTCTGACAACAAACTGCACATTCTGTCTTTCCAAATTAGTAGGGAAAAGAACTTTCTCTGACAAACCTGGCGCTAGTTTAACATATTTATCACGTTCTTTTGTGTAGAGTTCTTTCAGTGGCAGAAGATTTGCATTTTCCTGAATTTGGAAATTGGAAGGTGAAGGTATTACAAAAGTTTGAATGGGATTTTTCTGATTTAACCAATTATTTCGTATGCTTTTCAGTAAATGAACTGAATCAAAAAGGAAGAAAAGTGGCACAGTCAAATCATATGGATTTGGAATGGAGGAGGCAAGATTTCCATCACACATTTTCTCGAACATATTTCTGTTAACCCTGTTGTTATCAGAGATGAATGATACGAGGCTACATTATAATTTGTACCACTCATCTTTCTATACTGTCCAGATCTACTTTCTAGCTTATCTGTTTGAAATTTCCCCAGTAATACATAATGAAAGTTATGGTGCTTCAACAAATAATCACAATTTTATCAATGTTGATGTAGTGTGCCTGATAGCAAAATATGTTTCTCTTGACAATCTACCATTCCTTCCATGGT
Source organism: Palaemon carinicauda (assembly GCF_036898095.1). Taxonomy (NCBI): domain Eukaryota; kingdom Metazoa; phylum Arthropoda; class Malacostraca; order Decapoda; family Palaemonidae; genus Palaemon; species Palaemon carinicauda. Next base: position 22,956,407 of record NC_090727.1, on the reverse strand, counting down.
GAGGCATATCCAACTCTTCCCAAGCACCAAGCCAGTGATCAAATTTACTGAGAAATATCAAGTTTGGATCTGAAGATGAATCTTGCTTAATAGGGTCAGATTCTTTCTGACGTAGGTGGACGCCTTTCTTTGGAGTTTTCACATTTACAATATGCCACCAGGATATTATTTGTTCCAAGAAATTAATAGTACCTGACACATCAAAAGTATTCATTGTTTTCAATGCAGCTACATTCTTTTCATCAAACAGTCTGACAACAAACTGCACATTCTGTCTTTCCAAATTAGTAGGGAAAAGAACTTTCTCTGACAAACCTGGCGCTAGTTTAACATATTTATCACGTTCTTTTGTGTAGAGTTCTTTCAGTGGCAGAAGATTTGCATTTTCCTGAATTTGGAAATTGGAAGGTGAAGGTATTACAAAAGTTTGAATGGGATTTTTCTGATTTAACCAATTATTTCGTATGCTTTTCAGTAAATGAACTGAATCAAAAAGGAAGAAAAGTGGCACAGTCAAATCATATGGATTTGGAATGGAGGAGGCAAGATTTCCATCACACATTTTCTCGAACATATTTCTGTTAACCCTGTTGTTATCAGAGATGAATGATACGACAATGTATCCTATATCATGGAGGAACGCCAAAACTTTGTGCGTCAACTCAAGAAGTGTCTGTGCTGTCAGATTACAGACTGGGTACAAAGCAGCAACATGTTTGTTTTTCGAAAGGATTGATGAAATCATAAAAGCCTGAACTGTTGTTGCAGGTTCACTAGAGTTAACAGAAGCACCATAAACTTTACCTCCTTTATATGAGAGGCCTTTGTTTACATGTATCTCATCAAGCAGCACATTTACAATTTTTTCTTCACTTTTTAGTGTTGCAAAATTTTTCCTTAAAAAGAGCTCATGTGAATTTCCATTACACACAGACTTTGCACCAGATACATTAAGCTTCCTTAGGTAATCAGGATGAGGGAGAATAAGGACCTTGCTGTCACGTAGATGTATGTACAGTGATGGCCTTGACAAATAGACACTATATGCCCAAACCAAAAAATCACAGCTGTATGCAACTTTTTCTTTACAAAACATGCTTAACTGTTCAGCACAAAACCATAACACTCCCCCCTTTGAACACCTGTCATTTTCTGATTTAGTTTCCAATAACCCCTCAATAACTTTAATACACTGGGTCACTCTGTCAACATCACTAATAGCTGATTGAAGGTTAGAACTCAAGTGACTCAATAAATTTTCAAATTTTGACCACCGATCACATTTGTTTTCTGATCCTAAAAGCCATTTAAATTTGTTAGAATTTAAAGCAGTGTTTTCGTACCATACTAAAACTTTCAAGTCTTTCATCACTTTAAAAGATACAATTAGCTTTGGTTGGTAATTAGCTTTGGTTGGTCCTCACAATTAACTTTAAGGAAAGATACACAGTCTTCTCTTGAAACAAACAACCAATCCTTAGAAAGCCTATTAATAAAGTTTTTAACAAATTCATCGAAACTATTTATAGTGTCATTTTCCATCCATGTTTGAAACTTTAATTCATCTCGTTCAAGTACCTCGTCTTTTGTTTTCTGCGGATTCCTACGAGCTGGTGGTACTTTCTGTGACATGTATTTTGGTTGATTATGGAAGATAGTCGGGTATGCATCCTTGGTCAGAGTTGGCGTCCCCCTCTTAGCGGTGATCACAGTTCCATCAGGACGTGTAATGCTGTCTTCTGTAACGATGAAACTTTCTTCGAAGTGC
>NC_090727.1:22942139-22947139 GCF_036898095.1 Palaemon carinicauda | reverse complement strand
CCTCCCGGGCTGGCGGGAGGGTGGAAGGCTCGCCGGGCTGACGGGAGGGGGGGAGGCCCACCCAGGCTGGCGGGAAGCGGGCAGCCCTGCCGAGCCACCAATATAGAGTTACTGTTGCTAGCTTATTTTTTAAAAATACATTCTTTGTCTCCAGTCTCCAATATCCGAAATAGTCTTCAAAAAGTCTTCAAATAGTCTTCAACACCCTTCTCCGATGTTGATGCTTATGGAGGTGAAGACACAAATTCTATTTTTCTTTTGTATTTTTAAGAAGGCAACTGATTTCTTAGCTCTTAAGTTGTCTGCTATTTTCTTAAGTTATCAAATTATATATATATATATATATATATATATATATATATATATATATATATATATATATATATATATATATATATATATATATATATATATATATATATATATATATATATATATATCCTACGCCTATTGACGTAAAGGATCCTGGTTAGATTTCGTCAGTCGTCTCGATCTTGAGATTCCAATTCAATATTTCTCCACTCATCATATCCTACTTCACGCTTCACAGTTCTCAGCTTAGGTCTTCCAACTTTTCTAGTGCCTTTTGGAGCCCAGTTAAACATTTGGTGAACTAATCTCTCTTGGGGAGTGCGAAGAGCGTGCCCAAACGATCTCCATCTACCCCTTACCATGATCTCATCCACATATAGCACTCAAGTAATCTCATAGTTTCATTTCTAATTCTTTTCTGCCATTTAGCTCCCAATATTCATATGCGGGTTTTGTTCTCAGATCTGCTAAATCTGTTGGAGATTGTTTCATTACTATAATACGACTCATGTCCATAGAGTAACACAGATCTCACTAAACTGATGTATAGCCTGATTTTTATATGTAATTTCAAGTAATTTGCTTTCCAAATTTTACTTAGCTTAGCCATTGTTTGATTTTTTTTTCCATATTTCACTAAACTCCAATTCTAATGACCCTGAATTTGAGATCATAGTTCTTAAATAGTTGAATGATTCTACATCATTAATTTTTCTCATTGCAATGATATTTCTTCTTCCATTGCATATTCCGTTCTCATCATCTCTGTCGTTATACTATTTATCTTGAGCCCAACCTCGTGTGATATTTCATGCATTGTGGTAGGCAAGCATTATATGGTAGCAGTAAATTTGATAGATCAAACCATTAAGTAACATATTTCATATATAATCTAAAGTGTCAATCTATTTTGTGTTTTCACCTTTACAGGTTTGTATTTTACATTACTGATGATCATTGATGCTCTGCCAAAATCGCTCTCTCTCTCTCTCTCTCTCTCTCTCTCTCTCTCTCTCTCTCTCTCTCTCTCTCTCTCTCTCTCTCTCTGACCGTTCAAATGATTCCTTATCCTAACGCATACCTGGCCAACTAAACAAATCCGCATACCACGGCATCGCTTCTAATTTTATATTCCAAATTTTAAATAACACCGTCGCATTACGGCGCGCTCGCCTTCTCCCTACCTATTTAGCATTCTACCAGCACAATTTGAAATGTGTGTGTGTGTGCTCTTCACACACCAGGTGTGAAAGGAAGGTAAATAAACATTGCCTTGCCTAATAAAAATTCCAAATATGGTATTGAAATGGTAATGAAGCTTCACCTTTGAGAAGAGAAGAAACTTAATTTTTCTCTTTGCTCGAGTAAATAAACGAATTGAAACAAATGCTATAACTTGGGAATTAAAAATAACGAGTGTATATGTCGATCTCTTCTATAATGTGAAAAAAAAAATGCTCTTCAACGATGGGAAGCCATTAGAATTTTGTTCTTGTTGGATTTGCAAATAGATGAATCAAAGATAATACGAACAAGTAACTGAGCGACATTCCAGATGTGGAAGCTTGATCTTTTCTGCTTTTATGATTTGGAAGCTTGGTCTTCTCTGTCTCTCAAATCTGGAAGCTTGATCTTTTCTGTGTCTTAGATCTGGAAGCTTGATCTTTCCAGCATCTCTGATTTAGAAGCTTGATTTTTTCTGCATCTCTGTTTTGGAAGCTTGATATTTTCTATGTCTTAGATCAGGAAGGTTGATCCTTTTTGCCTCTCAGATCTGGATGTTTGATCTTTTCTCCATCTCAGGTCTGGATGTATGATCTCTTCTGTCTCACATCTGGAAGCTTGGTCTTTTCTGCGTCTCAGATCTAGAAGCTAGATCTTTTCTGTGTCTCACATCTGGAATCTTGATCATTTCTGTATGTTCTGGACAGATCTGGATGCTTAATAATTTCTGCAACCCAGATCTGGATGTTTGATCTTTTTTGCATCTAAGATCTGGAAGCTTGATCTTTTCTACATCTCAGATCTGGTAGCTTGATCTTCTCTGTCGGTCACATCTGGAAGCTTGGTCTTTTCTGTGTTTCAGATCTGGAAACTTGATCTTTTATATATCTCTGATCTGGACGCTTGATATTTTCTGCATGTTCTGGACATATCTGGAGGAATGATCCTTTCTGCATTTCAGATCTGGATGTCTGATCTTTTATGTCTAACATTTGGAAGCTTGATCTTTTCTGCATGTTCTGTTCATATGTAGATGTTTGATCGTTTCTGCATCTCTGTACTGGATGTTTAATTTAATTTTTTTTTCTGGCATCTTATATCTTGGTACTTGATCTTCTCTGCGTCTCAGATCTGGATGCTTACTGAACTAGAAGCGATTTTATTTTTAATACGAACTCTTATTTTTTGTTCATGCATTTCAGTCAATTCTTCCCTTTGTCAATAAAAAATATTGATTATCAATTCGGGAAAAGGGGAACTTTCCCTTAATTACATTTAAATTCAATATTCTTCTCTGTATTGTGGGTAGTATTTACCCTTTCCCGTTTATAATAGAAGTTTTAATGAAGTGATAAAAAACTCGTTTCCCCCACACATTTAAACGCGCCCTACAAAATCGCATTCTTTATTCTGAAATCATTCATTTAGTTATAATTGCTTTTGTTTGTTTGTTTAAAATTTCACTCCAATTTAAAGTTTGTTTTTGTTTTATGTTGCTTTTTTCTCTTGATTTACACTAAAATGTCATGAATTCTTAGTAACTAATAATTATCGTATTTTTGTTTGCCCTTTGAATTTTAAATTAGTTTTCTTGTGTTCCCTTTAATTATCATTAAATGTTTCACTATAATGATAGACTCGAAGAAAATATATTTGTTATATCTCTTTGATATAGTTAAAAAAATAAAAAGTCGACAACGCAACGAGAGTAATTTTAGTCAAACAAATTTCGGTTTCTTCATTTTGTAGAACTAACCATTTGTTCGCTTTTTAATACGATACAGTAAATGTTATGAATTTGAGTACAATGCCATAGCACAGCATTACACCGAGTTTTATGCAGTAGCATGGTTATTACTGTAAAGGTTTAAAGGCCACTCGTGAATGGCAGAGGGAAAGGACAGTGACATTGCCCTGTCAGGTAGGGAGGAGGGCCAGGCAATGACTGCTGATGACTCAGTAGATAGACCTATAGGCTCCCCCAAACCCTCCATCCTTAGCTCACAAGGATGATGATGTTGCAGCGACCAAAGAAACTAACGAGTTTGAGCGGGACGTGAACCCCAGTCTAGCGTTAACCAGTTAGGGACGTTACTACAACGGCCACCACAACAGTTGTATTTATAATGCCTAAAACATCCCTACATTAGTAAGGTTATTGAGATAAATAAATTAGGGTTCTAAAGGTGAATAATAAGCAAAGTTTACATGTAGCAACAAAATTATATAAATTTGCATTGCATAAATAACATCCACTGCCTAGATAGATAAAAATCACTATGAGGATATTCGAATAATAAAAGAAAGCTTAACTTCAGAGATATGAGGGTTTCGTTATTAGGAAGAAAGAGAGAATGGTCACTGAATATGGAAAAAAGGTATTGCAAGTTATGTAAGAACGAGGTGAATGATGCGAGATGACGAACATTATAAAAGAAAATAACATCGTATACATACATACATACACATATTTGTACACACACACACACACACACACACACACACACATATATATATATATATATATATATATATATATATATATATATATATATATATATATATATATATATGTGTGTGTGTGTGTGTGTGTGTTGTGTGTGAGTGTGTGTATGTGTGTTTGTTTGTATATACGTATATTTGCGAAACAATTTTTCCAACCTTCATATAGTTGGTATATGAATGTACGTGCCTGGATTTTTTCGTATATTCACCCTGGAAAGAATAAAAAAAAAACAAAAAAAAAAAAAAACTCTTAAACGGACTTTGACATCAGATAAGTAAGAGAAGAAATCTTGTATTCCCGCAATTTCTGTGGAAGCCTTTTCCTCTGACTTTATGGGTTAGTTGAACCTTTGGAGAGAGACTGATAATGTCGATCAAAAGTGGGAAATAAAAGTGGAATTCGTCTGTAAATGTGTTTGTCGAAGAAGAAGAAGAAGAAGAAGAAGAAGAAGAAGAAGAAGAAGAAGAAGAAGAAGAAAACATTTTGATGGTAACGGTTGCGATATTCGAACTTCATGAGGATTTTTTTTTTTTTTTTTTTTTTTTTTTTGAGACGAGAAATGTAAATTCATTTTATGTTTTATATAATGGATGAAAAAAAATTACATACAGACATATAATATACAGTATATATTAATAAATGAAAACTGAAAATTCTTTGAAATAAGAAGAGAAATAAATACCAATTTGATATCTGTATAAGATTTTTTCAAAAGGCTTCACAGAATTGCATTACCGATGTCACGACCCACCCACCCACCCCCCTTTTTTTTCGACGAAGATTACGATTTCATTTTTGCAACGGGATTAACGTTGATTCTTTAGGAAGGTCATCGCATGAAAGAGTGCTAATTTGTGAAGCTTACTCGCTCCCTCAGAATTTTAGGTTTGTGATTTGCATTGATCTTGGATTCGGTTCCATGTGGAGCGGTGAAAGTCATATATATATATATATATAT